>NC_051278.1:1383690-1643690 GCF_015220745.1 Sebastes umbrosus
TGTCAACCTAGCTAAGAAAGAAAAAATAAAATAAATACATAAAAAGTAAATAAACTGGGGAAAAAAAAGTTAGTAAACTTGTGTTTGGTGGATTATTTCTCTGTTGTTACAATGCTAATGGTCATTGTATTTTACATGGTTGGAAAGCCTGTTTATTTACCTTCACAATGATGTCCAATTTGTAAGGATCATGCATTTGTGGGATGAGCAGCACAGCTGATTATGTGGGTAGCAACCAAGAAAAATTTGCCAAAATGCTCTGCCAATGGTAAACAGTGTATTCTCCTTCTTTTTTCCCCACTTTTATATATTACGCCACTGTCAGAGTACATTACTGGCAGTATTGATGACGGACAATTACTATATACTTAACTTTATACAGTTATTCCAGTTATTGTTCATGATTTAAGTTAAAGGTGAGATATCCTAATATGATGCTGTTTTAATGTAAACATGTTTCAGGATCCAAGCCATGTTTCAGTAGGACACACTGACTTCTAGACTTTATCTAGATCATTTTAAAAGAGGAAAGAAGTGTTCCAATCTCTAATGCTTCCACTGATATCAAATGTATTTATTTATATATTTATTTATCTATCTGTTTATTTTATTTTGAATGACACTTTGGCTTTTCTTCAAATTTAGTACTTTCACTTTTGAGATGATGAAAGTCATCATCTGCTGACTGGACATCAGGACATCAGGGAACATTTTCTGTCGGCTTCCTACAACAAATTAATGATTTACTTCTCTTTCACAGATTCTTAAAATAAAAATACATATTTATTATAACAGAGTGCATTTGTTTTAATTTAAAATCAGCTAAAACCTGAACATGAATAGAACTGAGGGTGTATTTTGTGCTTTAAGCCACAGAGTGGCGACAGACCTCTGCCGGGTTTCATCCAGTTGTCAGATTGGCTTCTTTTTAGGTTGTGCAGTTTTCTCTCTTTGGTGATTGATAAATGATCTGTTATCTCATTTCTTTCATGCACACAATGAGTATCAGAGATGGTAATTAACATTTTAATTCACTAAGTTAAACTCACAAACAGACCTGTCACATTTAAATCCTTAGGTGGAGAGTTTAGTCAGAAAACTCTTTGTCTTCTGTCTTGTTGAAAAAATTACTTTAAATGTACCTATCTCTCGATTCGATACTATCACGATACTTGGGTGCAGATTTCATATGTATTGCGATTTGATATTATTATTTATTGAGATTTTTTGTTAACTTTTTTATCACTAGACCAGGGGAAAAGTTGAATCATACACTTCTAGGGACTTTTACTTTGGAAAATATCTAAATGAATCCAGTAAAAATGTTTGAGCAGAGATGTCCTGAAGTCAAATATATCAGTCATTGTCAAGAATTATTTATTTAAAATCAAAGAATAAAGACATAATAATAATAATAATAATAATAATAATAATAATAATAATAATAATAATAATAATAATAAAGACACCCCGATACGATAACGTTTCCTGTCCGTGACAGAGTTAGCATGCAGCTTTAGCTCTGCTCTGTCTAGCTCTGCTTTTCCTGTCAATGTGTGAAACCCAAAGTGTTTCCATCCTTTACTGGATGCGTAGTGTTTACCACGCTGGATTTAACATGGGGGGGTGCAGGTCGTATCCACGACGACCCTCCAGCGTTTTCTGTTTTGTCATTTCGGCTCATCGGTTTGTTTTGGTTGACGGATACGGAACGGATATGACGTCACGTTACTCAGACTACAACAATAAAAGCGGTAACTTCCTTCTACCTCCACATAGACTCAAAGTAGCTAGTGACCTAGAATAAAAAGGGAGAAAGGCTGCTTATGGCAGACAAGAGGAGAGGTGGATCCAACAAACACAGGACTTTAAACCAGGAGACCGCTGTTTTGATTTTCATTGTGTGTTTCTGCAAGCAGGATACGAGGTTGATATGAAACACATTTATGAAAGGTATCCCATAGTTTGAGTACAATGCCAACATGTTTTTCCGCCGACTGGTTGCCCTTCTACTACTCAAAAGGGGGCAAACAAAGAGGATGAGTAGACGAGGAAGGGGATATCCTCCTCTTCACTTTGTTGTTCAGTATTTACCGTTCACAGACAGGACGTTAGTCAAACAGCTACAGCAACAGTCATTGTTGAAATCACCCTTTGTGTGTGTATATGTTTTCCGTGCTGTAGCACAAAACGCCAACATCTCCCAGCTGATTAGTTACCCGAGCATGTCTCTCTGTTCCCAAACAGGTTCCATCAAACACTCTCAGTGAGATGTTGAACCTCAGCGGTGTCTACATCTGCAACAGCTCCTGCTTTTGTAGCGGCTGTTTAGAACTCCAGTTTGTTTGTCAGTGTGTCAGTGGGATGTTTGATGCAGCTCTGCTTTTGTGATGGTTGACTGCGGTGCTTTTCCAAACCCAGGAATGAGGACCAGGCCTGTTTCCAGTGGGCATCCATACGGGAGGGGTGGTGCTGGTGGTGTATTGGAGTAATCCTGCTCTACCGTGACTTACACGTATGGGGAGCTGAACCACTAAATCTGGAGATGCCATGTCTTACCTTCTTAGCTGTACATGCCACAGCTTTATTTCTGCCTTTTCATGAAGACAAAAACACATCTGCTTCACAGACCAACATGAAACAAAAGAGAGCCAAAGGCAACCCCCTGATAGTACACAGCGTGAGGCCAGAACCTGTGTGTGTGCCGCAGTGTTTGGTCGGTACATGTTTGTGTTCCACCACAGTGAAATATTTGCACAGACAACCCAAAGACAACAGTTATTTCTCCTCCTGCAATAACAATAGTGAGTTTTTATTTATGAGATTTTATCGACAGATGTGGGCAAAGGAAGGAGACGAGTTGGCAGGTTATAGAAACAACACGAGTCTGTCTCTGACAATGGAAGACATTCCTCGTGTTGAACTGGACGGAGAGACTGTTTGAATTCAGTCTTTAAACTTTACAATCCATTTTTAGAAACCTGGTTTCTTGTTTAAAACCGGTTGAAAAGTATTCAGACTTCTTGATGAGACTCCAAAGATCCCGAATACTCCAGGTGTTATGATCGGGAAATGTGCATCAAAATTGAAATATTTACTGAAATGGTTCATATAACAGCAGTGTTATATTTTGCTCTTTATGGGACATCTAGTGTGAAAAATTATATTTTTAATTTGAAGTTTTTTTTTTGTTGATGCATCATAAACTCAAGATCTGGTTTTTATATCTGCAGCATCACATTATAAAGGGAATTCAAGGTGATTTGTTTACCATTTTTCTGTATTTCCTCATGACTCGTTCGGGATCACAGTGATCGTGAGAGTATTTATTTATTTATTTTTTATTTGAAAGGTTTTGAGGATTTGAACATTACGTGGGTGCATAACTCACATCTGTACTGAACGTCCCATAGGAAGTACATCTGTGAACTTAAATGTCCCAAGCTAAAAGTTTATGATACACTGAGTATGAATGAAGACATATTCTGACAGATGTGAGATGTTTACACATTGCAATATTTTTAAGATCAACTCCAACTTTTTAAATGTTAACGTCCACTCATCCGTTAGCAGAAAGCAGTGACGTAGGTTACCAAAGTGAGCTGATCAATAAGGTTATGAACAAGCCCCCAAGAAGTGCACCGATCATCGATCCAGACTTTTGTAGTGGCCAAACGGCGGTACTACATCTTCCGTGTCCGTCACGTGATGCCATCGGGCCCAAAAAGACTTTTTCTCGTAGACTTCCATTGGGAAAGAGACGTCTGTAACACAGAGGATCATTTATTTTGAGGTGAATCAACTCCCCAATATGAACACTTTAATAGCCCTTATTTAAATCATTACGTTTTTAAAGTTGTAAAACGCACTAATAGCTGAATCCAGAGTTATTTCCCTTCCTCCGCTCATGTGAATAAGACCCAGACCGAGGCTGGCGCGCCAAGCCGTGACGACGGCGTGACGTTGAGACCCCGTGACCGAGTCATGTGACCAAGCGGACGCTACTGCACATGTTCCATGTGCCCGAGATCCGGGTACTTTTCCAGACGGAAGCCGGGCCGTTTAGGCTTCACGCTCCACTGACACTCTCATAGGAATGAACGGAGCCCCGCCTCCAACGCTGGATCCAGTTCTCTTAATACATCCATGGTTGTGAATAATGTGAACACTAGAGCTAGCTGAGCCAACGTTAGCTGTGTTTAGTTTGGAAATAACTGAAAGGGTTGCCTCGGATAATTTTTGAGGGAGACTTGTATTTTGTGCTTTTTTTGAGACCATATTCCACCCATGCAACGAGTCCTTCACGAGATTGAATAAGGACAAGACACCTAAAGGATCCTAAGAGCACCTGTATGCGATTACCACAAAGACCCAGCAGCACTTCTTCTCCATTTCCTTCTATTTGAAAAGGTTAATTCGGATATTTTGAAGTGGGGTTGAACTGTATACTCCCGCGTTCTGCGAGGTAAAATTACTGTTTTTGTGAATGCAGTCTGGTGGCTGTGAAGAGAGCAGTATTATTTTTTTCCCACCTCAAAAAAGGAAATATCAGTTTAAGTGTACACTATATTTAAAATATTTTCACCGCTTTACCTCGCTGTAAGTCAGCCCGTTCTGACGGGGGACTGAAGCCGTTATCTATGCTCTCTTCAAAGCCACCAGACTCCTTTTGAAAATAACAATATTTTATTTGTACAAAAAAAAAAGTCATACAATAACAATATTATGTTATTGTATGACTTTTGCATCCAAACTAACGTGGCGACCACACAGCAGTACATTGCTTAGCTTCCGAGCAACGTTATCATGCAGAAACCTACGTCAGGTCACGTGGGAAAACGTATAGAGAGGTTTGGGAAAATAGCATTTTGACGCAAAAATATATTTTGCGTCAAAATTTGAATGTTCAGATTGGAATACACAAAGAACACCACTGGGAAGCTACAGAATGATATAAAACACTCAACAAACAATAATAATACCAATGAAGGCACATTTGTGTAGTAAAATGATATGATCATGTTTACATTAGGTAATGAGGTAACAAAAGGGAATGCCAGGTTGTAAAAATCCCCCCTAAAAACGTGCATCAAACGCACAGTCACGTGACACGTGCATGTAATACATTAAACGTCTGTTGTTGCAGCGTGCACAGGTAGACGTGCTCCTCTCTCACATCCTTCTGTGCTGTTTTTCATGCTGACAGACACAAACTGCTTGTGACAGGACGCAGAGTTATTCTCTAACTGGATTACATGCTGTAGTCATGTAAACAGCCGCCCGTATCAACTCCTTTTGCATGTAAACACGTACTGCGGCCCACTTCAAAATTCAGACTTTCTTTGATGAGGCTTCAAAGGATTATCCATTCGCAGTCGCCATGTAATCGTATTCAAGGATAAAGCATGCCTCACTTTAATAGTCTGGTTTTGTAGTTTGACCATAATGTAATGTTTAGCACGTTGCCGCCAGCTGGTCCCGCCCCGTCCTCGCCACAAGCGGACTAAAGTTGAGCTTGAGGTTGAGGTTGAGGGGAGATGGAAGTATGCCTCTCTCCTCTCCTCTCTCTCTCCATCACCATCTTTCTTTCCTCTCAATCTCACTCCTTCCTGCAGACATCCGTCACATCTTCCAGCCATCCTCCTCGCCTGAATAACTGATGACAGAGTGAATCTGGTGTCTGTGCAGCTCACAGTGAAAGCTTTTTAAAAGCATTCCCTATTTCTGATTAGAGGGTAGAGAGTGTTATCATAAAGGAAATATGAGGAAATATTAAGAGAGAGTTGTGTTGTGGCCATACTGTCCATGGAGGTATGACGAGGATGGTGATTCGTGGTTTGGAAATGTATCATGTAAAGTTATGGACGTTATGAATGTTAACACACGAATTTAGAGTATCATCTAAATGCATGAACTTTCTCTGATGTCTTTTACAATGCTCAAAAAGGTAAAGTCGTTTTTTGAAAATGCTCTTCCAGGTTGGATGAATTTGGCATTACACCCTACCCATCGTTTGATATTTGACGGAAAAGTTATTCCTCCTTTTTTGTTTGTTTTCCTACGAATGTCCAGCAACACGTGTCAGTTTCTGCTCGTTACATGCACACAGTCTTTTCAGAATAAACTTCCGTCTTCACAGGAAACTAAAATTGTGGTTTGACTTAAAATAACTCCGGACGTGGCGTTACTTAACTTAGTAAGTTACGTGACAAATAAATCAACGTTTACTTCTGGTTTCATACGGGACACGAACGCCGGTCTCCTCCATACGTGGCGTTCGCTGCTCTTTTATATTTATATTTCCGATTACATGAAATACACACAACTTGACAGATTCTCTCACACAACAGTTGATGGTCAACAAATACACATCAAAAAAGGCACTTTTTAGGATATTAAATAACTCGACAAAATGTTACCGTGATGGGTTTTTCAGATGCACAATAATGCCAAAGACAATACATGAATCCTCATGAATTCAATAAAGTTTTGCAATATCTGTAGACTCACTAAGAGTTGACTTAAAAACTAAAAAGTAAAAAAAGAAAATCACATAAAAGAGACAAGTAACAAGACTTACAACAAACACCAAATTGCATCAAGAAGTGTTGTTCAGTAGCAGGATATTCAGTGTTCAAATAGTCCTGTTTTTAAAATCTTGCATGCTTTCATGCAAAATTGAAAAACTCAAAGTCTGTTGAAAGGCCTAAAAATCACCTTAATTAACTTAGGAAACACTCGAGGCTAAATGTGCAATACCATGTTCAGTAATTTTACCACTTACAATATTATTGCTGTTACATAATCTAGGCTTATTGCCTTGTTCTCAAGCTGTAGGAGATATGTTCCAATGAGCCTGGATGTGACATAGGAAGGGGAGACAAATCTGAATGACTCGTTGAATCACATGTTCTGATCTAGACAGCCCATAAAAAACGGACTGGTTTGTCTTATTTCACTGTTGATGGGTTGGTAGAAACTCTAGATACCCAGATGTATGCACACAAGCACTGAAAAAGTGAGATTTTCATCATATGTGCCCTTTAAAGTGTCTCTGTAGCTCACACTGAGAGCTGCAGCCTGAGTTAGCAGCTTCGTTATGACCCTCAACTTCATGTATTTACTCACTATTGAAGGTCTGCACTGATGGATATCATACGGATCATTTTGTAAGGCAGTAAAACCAATTAGCTACTTTGACTTTTAGGTATTAGGACCTGTTGGAAACTGAGCTTCCTGACCTATATATGTGTAGCCTCTCATAATGATATTACATTGAACAAAGCCTGAAGGTGTACGGACACCTGGTCCTACTTTAAAGTCAAATTTGTCAGTCAGATCAAAATCACAAAATCTCTGATGTTGATCTTTAGTGTGTGTGTGTGTGTGTGTGTGTGTGTGTGTGTGTGCGTGTGTGCATGTGTATTCCCAGCAGGGTGTCAACCTAAGACGTAAGTCACATTGGTATTTCCCTCTCTCTCAGTCGTCATGCTCGTCATGTCTCATATGGAGATGATCACATATCTGCATGTCTGACCCCTCCGTCCACCGACCCCCTTATAATAATAAAACTGCTTGAACCTGTGGTGAATTTACACCAGAGGATATCCCCCCCGACATGTCGGAGATGAAGGTGCAGGAGATCAGAGCTCTTCCTCACGATGTGTAACATTTGACATGTTGGATCGTTTTACAACAGATGAACGGAGCTGATCTTCACCACATGGAATCAGAAACACCGACTGTGTAAAAGATCCGTTTCAACGCTCAGACTTTATCTGCTACAAACCATAAACCTGACCCGACTTATTGATATCAGCAAAATTCCACCTTCTCCTTTTATGGGCATGAGGGATGGTTGTTGTCATAACAACACATGATGTCATTGTTTCTCAACCAAGCTTGAAATCCAGATCCCAGACAGTACTGTTATATTCTGAAACACTTGTTTTTGTAAATTAATATCTTATTAATATTATATTTATTTGGTCTCATGGCCACGATATTAAAACCTCATAAATTTCACAGTTTCTGAACACAAGCTCACCTTTTCTGGCTATTATTTAACTGGTTTAATTGATGAAAACATGAAACTGATCAACATATCCTCATTACTTACTTACTTACTTCGGCCTTTTACCCCTCTGGGCCGTCAACAAGGCTTCTCCTCCCATCTCTAAGGGCCTTTCTCTCCAGCCGGTTCTTTTGGTGTCTGCCTCGAGGTCTCGGCGTCAGGTGTTCTTTGGCCTTCCTCTTTTCCTTTTTCCTTTTTCCTTGTGGGGTTCCAGGATAAAGCTTGCCTGGTGTTGTTCGTTGTAGGCTTACGGAGTGTGTGACCTATATCCATCTCCAGCGTCTTTTTGGAGATTTCTTCATCTGCAGGAAGTTGTTAAGCTCTCTGCCAAAGCTTGTTGTTGTTTACGGTGTCAGGCCATCGAATCTGGAGAATCTCTCTCAAACATGTGTTGATGAATGTCGGCACTTTCTTGGTGGTCATCCTAGTTGTTCTCCACGTCTCTGATCCGAACAATAACACAGAGTTTATATTGGTGTTTAATAGCCTGACCTTGGTTTGCAGTGAGTTCCAGATGTTGTTTAGCCGTATAAATGCTGTTCTCTTACATCTGTGCCACCCTGCTCATCAATGATGCTCCAGAGGTAGTTGAAGGATGTTATTTCTTCCAATGCAATAGAAATAAGAAGGGGGACGTATCCTCATACAATAATGTATTCTCATACAACGGTTCGTATGATATCTTACAAAAGAGTTATTCCTAATTATACGTGAGTTTTCCTACGAATGTCCAGCAACACGTGTCAATTTCTGCTCGTTACATGCATACAGACTTTTCAAAATAAACTTCCTTCTTCACAGGAAACTTCTTGGTTAGGTTTAGGCAACAAAACTACTTAGTTAGTTTTATGAATAGATTGTGGTTTGGGTTAACATAACTACGGAAGTGACGTTACTTAAGTACGCAAGTTACGTGACAAATAATTCAACATTAACTTCTGGTTTCACACCGGACACGAACACCGGTCCCCTGGTTGAAAGTCTGTGGTTTTTGGACCGACCCCAACCTCCTCCGTACACTACTCTTTACATTTCCTGGTTCACAATTATGTGAATTACACACTATTGATTTTGTGGGATATACAGAAAGGACAGTGCATTACTTTTTGTAGGTATAGCTCCGAACAGTGTACGAGACCAGCCTGACTTGACGTACAGTTTTCTTTACAAAGTCTCAAAGAGTTGCAGAACTTTAAAACACCAAACACAAAACAACAAAGCTTATTTCAGTGTTTATTTTTATTCTACACTTACAAAAATGTCAGGTAATAAAAAGTAGTTGCTATACACCATAAAAACAATATATAAAACATTGTGTTCGCCATCAAAAAAATGAATTACAGTATTTTTTTCTTCTTTAAAGAATAAAGGCACATGTTGCTCCCTTCAAGACCCTTAACTGTATTTACACAAAATGTACTTCTATGCAGTTTTATGTACAGTACACGGGTACAATCACAAACACACACACAAGTGGACACACAAACAGAAAATCACATCTTCACTCAGGCAGCCACTCGAACACGACTCCGTTTCATTTGTAGAAAAACAAATCTATTGTTATTTTTTACAGCGATAAAAACAGATGGTGTCAAGTTCTAAATAACGTAGGTTAAAAATAAACGAGGTGAGGCCGGAGGAAAATCACTATTAGGCACGTTTTTTTTTTATATATACATTTCACTCAAGGTACACACGGATGAAATTAAAGCAAAATCACTTAAAGGTCTGTTTTTTTAAGCTAATATATTGATACATATGGAGCATTCGTTTCTTGACATAAAGGTGAGTAACTTTTATTTCGTGCCTGGATCCCAACCTGAGAGATTTCATTTCACTGTCTGGATCCAAAGTGATTCTGCATTTGATAAAGGAGACGGATGCTCTCACACAACCGTTGATGGCCAACAAATACAAATAAAAAATGGCACTTTTTTCGGATATTAAAGAACTCCCCAAAATGGCATCATGGTGGATTTTGCAGATGCCTAGAAATTAGCAAATAAAAGGAACAAATTTAATTTCAAAACAATATGTCCACGTCATTCAGCACACAAAATAAACTTTTCTAAAGGAATCACATGCAACGTTAGTCCTTGTCTGACCACATGCTTCATATTCTGGACGAGTTTAATGATTGATGCATTTTGTTAATGGCTCTTTTAGCTGCATAAATATACGTTGTAAGGTTTGTTTTACATACAGTTTTGGAGCAGCACTAAAAAATGGATCCACTGCTGGCTATGATTGTTGGCAAATTTACCCATCTATCCCTCCAAATGTCTCAGATGTTCTCTCTATAAGTGCACACAACACTTGTTGCTGTTAGAGTTGCTCCATTATCTTCTACAGGCCGCTGATTTCAACAACACAGATGTTCACAGTGAATTATGATAATGGTGATAACACGCAAACAAATGCAAGAAACACAACTTTAATATTGTTTCTTGAGAGCCACAGGTCTGAAAGATTCCTCTGTTTCCTCCATTGTCTCAATTCTTTGACTCACACAAAGATGGCAAGAAAAGTAAGCCATCATTTCTTAAATATATCGGTTAGACTTAAAAGTTAAAATCATCTTTATTTTGGATTGTATTTTGGAAATGTCTTCAGCAGTAATAAGAACTGTCACAAGATAAGTTTAGA
Organism: Sebastes umbrosus; assembly: GCF_015220745.1. Lineage (NCBI taxonomy): Eukaryota > Metazoa > Chordata > Actinopteri > Perciformes > Sebastidae > Sebastes > Sebastes umbrosus. The sequence continues at coordinate 1,394,411 of NC_051278.1, forward strand.
CAAGTTGTCTTCTATTTCTGTTTTTACAAAAGACAGCCCCGTCACCAGGAAAAGGTCTTGGCATGTACGTTTCTGCAAACATGTGAAGTCAGGAAGACGTTCAGATCATGTCTGTGTAACGTCCATCAGTCCAGACCCACTTGTGTACGTCTGGTGGACGTGCAAAATGGGTTCAATATTTGAATGTCTGGTTAGGGGTCTTTTTGGACGTCTGCAAACGTGCAAATCAGGTTGACATCAATAGTTGAATGTTAAAAAGACATCGCAAAAACGTTCATTCAGGCTCATCAGTGGACGTCTTCGGACGTCGACACAGACGTTAAATTGATGTCTTTTGGACGTGTCTTTGCTCAGTGGGATGGATACGTTGAATCTGAAAGTTTTTTGCAATTGACGTAATATATCTGTCCAACAAACACAGGACTTTCACCCAGGAGAGAGCCGTTCGTGTCCCGTGTGAAACCAGAAGTAAACATTGACTTGTTACGTGACGTTACATAAGAAAGTCCGCTAAGGGGCGATGGTTATTTATTCACACTTAACGTTGTTACGTTACTATCTTAACACAAACTATGATCTTTTTTCTAACGTTAAACAATCGTTTCACAGCGTTAACCACGTAGCATTGTGTGTTTCTGCGAGCGTGATAGGAGGCTGATATGAAACATATTTTTGATTCAGAGACATTCAACACATCCCGTGGTTTGCAGAAATGTACAATGCCAACATTTCTTCCAGCGGCTCCAGCGAGGTTGCTCAAGCACGTAATCATCAGTGCAAACTTAAGCAGAGGCTAAGGTTTTCTTCTTCCGACACTCGGAGCCAACGCGGTGAGGAGTTGCCTATCATGAGTTTAAAGATTCACCTGTGGCTTATATTGATTATTGAACGTTAGCGTTAGCTTCACAAACAGGATGATAACACCATTTGCGTGTGCAAAGTGTCTCATCGTTTCATCACACACATCTTTGTGCTCTGAAGTGTTTCTGCTCAGCCGGAGAACTCATCACCGCTCCGCATTGTTCTCTTCATCTTTTTTTCTTTCTGGGGTTCTTGTCATCCCGTGTTTCTCCTTGCCTCGCTCCCTTTTCCTCCTCTCCAAGGTTGTTTCCCACGCCGGGCTAACAGGAAGTTGAGCACAATGTGTTGGCCCACGGGAGAGATAACGCAGACAGGAAGGGGCGGGAGCACCCCAGATGGACAGGAAGTTGACTCCACTGTTTGGTTTAGCTGATTAGAGGACGGAGGGTGGTGGAGATACGCTGAGGCAAACAAGGAGTGGCGGAGAACGATAGAGAGAAAGACTGAGAGTGAGGTGGAGGAACTGGCTGCTCTAAGTGTATATAATGTATATATATATATATATATATATGAACCCAACAGGAAAGCATTGAGAGGGCTTCCAGCTATTGTATTTTATCAAATGGCATTCCAAGGAGGCCGGAGCGACTTCAAGTCCAAACAAAACAGAATAAACAGGAGAATAAATAAACTATATTCTCTAAACTGGAATGAAATAATATTTTAAAAAACCAAAGGGACTGTCCTGAGGACACGTGGCTGTGTCTTCAGCAGAACAATGTGCGTCATCAACTGGACTACTTTAATAGCAATGGGCACCACTTTACTGTACTGATTTATAAGTTGTCACTACTGACAATGAGTGACCTTATACCTTGATGACCTTTTATAAAAGCCTGCATTTATACAATAAGCCAAAATGCCTGTAGGTATTGTCTAAATGTTACTGAGTCACTGATATATAGCAAATATAATATCTTTGCTCGACAGCCTTTTCCCAGATAACAAGGGGTCAAACAGTTCATGGGTGCCGTTGTTCTGCAACATGATCTCATCCCTACTTGTCTTATTTTGTGCTGAATGTTCACGTATTGTGAAACAGTGGCGGTTAGGTTTAGGAAACAAAATTACTTGATTAGGGTTAGAAAAAACCTCATGGTTTGGTTTGTAACAAAACCGAAGCTACAGACGCAACGTGGCGTCAAACTTAAAGTCGTCAGTAAAAATCACTCAACTTTTGGTTTCACACGGGACTCGTTTGACCAATCCACCACCCCTCTCTCCCGCCCTGAGTGGACTTTCTCGCTCTTTATAGGACGTCGTTGGTCTGGCCGTCTAATAACGATGCAGTTGGGTTGACGTTGGAGTTAATTGAAAGCCCGGTGCGTTCAATAGGGGAACTTCTGCGTCGGTATCAAGACGCCGAGCGGTACTGCCCATGCGTTGGTATTTGACGCCCTGAGAGTGAAACCAGGCTGAAATATCACATCCTCCACATTATCAGAGTATAAACCAACCAAAGGGATCTTTCATTTAAATGGGCGTTAACAACCTGGCAACCCAAGTGAATTAAGAAAATGAACAATGTATGTGATAAACCACGCTAATGGGTCACTTCTTAAGCAAATTGGCCAAACATGTTGCTGCTTCTTAAATATATTTTTCAAGCAGCATCTTGGGCTTTATGGGATAAACTTTTTTGGACATTCATAGATAAAAAAATAATCAAATATGGAAGAAAATAACCACCAGATTAAAACAAGTTGACCTCATATTAATAATTGACAAATCAATAAGCCTGATTGTAAGATTGTACGAACTAAAGTAAAGAAATAGTTCTGTCAGTCAAATGATTCCAGCTTTGTTTATGAATGGTCAGCGGTGATTTTTGTGTCTGTAAATATGCTAAAAATCATCTAAAGATTATCATAATTTTGGATCCGAGGGTTTGTGACCTGACAGTAGCCATATAGGATGAGAGGTTAAAGTTATTCAAACCACCTCAGAGTCATCGCCACGGCCCGACCGGCTGCTCGGTGTTTCCTGAGTTGTCTGAATGACTTTTTGTTCTAGTGGGCCTCCGAGGATTGAGCTTTCATCCCGACAATAACTGCGATGATAGGTTCTGTCAAACAAAACCTGGGAACATGCTGTAATTCTGTCTGAACAGCAGTAGTGTTCCTTTCCTTCCTTTCAGTCTGTCTGCTGTCGTCGTTTCTCTCCTCAGCGCTGGAGATAACTGAGAAAATAACTCATTCATATCAGATGGTTGGTTTCAGAAAACAGAAAGAGGATTTCCACCTTGGAAAAACTATATCAGGAAGTTTACAACTGATCTTAGGTCAAGAATTGCTGCAATATGTATATCAGAAAATAACCCACTGGACATCACAGGCCAATGAACTGCGTGAGTTTTTCCAGACGTGAACTTCCCTTAAAGACGACCCTGTTTAGTATTTCAGATGAAGCGAACACAACCGGCATCTCGCTGTGATCAAACACTTCAAAACCTCTTTGAGCAGCCACCAGAGTTTTAACTCAAAGTTTTTCACCTCAAACAATAAAACCCCTTCAAGCGATATCATATTTACAAATCAAAACCATCAACTTCAGATCAAAAATAAAAAAATAAAATCACCCCGTTCTTGCCGTGTTTATGGCTCTTTTGTCAAATATATAAAAAACAAACAAACATCAAAGTTCAAAAAGATTACAAGCCGTCGATATGAAAGAGAAGCATAAGACAGAAAAAGTATGGCAAAAATGCACAAGGAGTTGTTTTTACATGCACCATTTTGCATCCCCAGTAGGACAGAAATAATAATAAACGGAAAATGAGGAGTAACTTTTCGTAAGATATCATACAAAGCGTTGTATGAGGATACGTTGTGTGTTTAGTTGTCCAAATGTATTAATATATTCAGAAATATGCATCACTGGAAGGTGTATATGTAGATGAATATAGGTGCATACATATAACACATTTAAAAAAAGACAGAATACAAAATTCTATCTGCAATAGAGTCACTAGTGGTAAAAAAAGGGGATGCAAAATGGTGCAGCATAAAAGAGCTGAGACATGAATTGAATGCAAACGGACATAAGGAATATGGAGCAACATCGCTGGCCAGCAGTGACCTGATTAACCCTTCGATTATCCGCCGTGGAGCTTCATCTGATCGGACTTTCAGGTGGAATAAAACGGTTATGATGTCAGACTTCACACTTCACTGTGACGGAAATATAAAAAAGCATCCTCATGGTGTGGATCTCACGCTGTCACCAACAATCAATCCTCTTGCACATCTGTGAAGCAGTTAGTTCTCACTTTCTCCCGTATGGCGTCATGTCCTGGCGGTCTCCTCGGAGGAGGCGAAGGGCACCATGTCAACGAAAAAAGAGCTCTCCAAAAACCAAACCTCTTCTAAAGAAATGGACGGCATCAAAGCGCGGCTCTATGAGTGTGTGGATGTGGATATTTCCTGCATGCTTCTGGCTATGTGTGAGTGTATTTTTATGGCTGTTTTTCGATGTGTGTGTGTGTGTGTGTATTTTGGCATCGTATATGCTTATTAGCAGACGGTCTCCATCAGTACTGATGGTAGAAGTCAGGTGCATCCACGCCGTACAGCTCGGCCAGGGTCCTGAACCGCGGCCCCCAGTCGTTCAGGAAGTCGTAATCCAAGTTCGAGCCGGTGGAGGAACTCCCCAGAGAGCTGAGGCTCCCGGCTAAAGACTCCGGTCCCTCGTAGCCGTAGATGTGGAGAGTGTCGTACGGGAAGCCGTCCCTGTCGTGATCCGCCTCGTCTTTCTTCACCTCGATCATCACGGCCATGTCGCCCTTGCACGCGGTGGGTTGTGCTGCGTGGTGTTGGGGCTTCTGCACCATGGCGTAGAGAGACGGGTGGGGGTGGGGGTGGCGGTCTGGGTGGCGGAGCAGAGAGCCGTTGTGGCAGGCGGAAGTGAGGATGGAGACGTCGTAGCTAAAAGAGAAGAATATCAACTTATTAATAACTGGTGAACTCCTCATCTAAGAATGGGATCATGGGAGTTAAAGTCATATCAACCATGCAGGCTGTTCTCTTCCACCGTTCGTAGCTATACCTACGAAAAGCAAATGCACCGTAATGTGTATACAGTATATCCCACAGAATTCATTTGTATGTAGGTCCACCCTATCTTTAAGTACGATCTTTCCTAAACCAAACTAAGTAGTTTTGTTGCCTGAACTTAACAAAGCTGTTTCCTCACAAGACGAAAGTTTATTTTGAAAAGACTTTGTAGAGATTTGTAGGTGAATAAAAATGAGGAATAACCTTTTGTAAGATATCATAAGAACCTCACGTTGTATGAGGACACGTTGAACCATGTCATGTCTGTTGTAAAGCACAGACTCATATCAGTCCTAGATATGGCAACATAAGTAAAATAAACTAATCAGAGGGAATAAAAACATAGTCCAAGATTATAAAATATAATATTCAATCCTATTTCACATAACTAGGAAGTAGTAGTTTATCTTTTTAAAATTTTATAATTCAGAAAACCTTCAATCTAGTATATATATGTCAAGAAATGTCATTTATAATTTTACTTTCTTATCCATTCTTGACTCCAATGGTCACTACTTTACCCAGGACATCATGTCTTTTGACCGCATGCAGTATGGTGCAGTTATTATTGATAGTGTATAGGGATTATGTATGGTTTTAATACTCTTAAAACATGCATAAGATTAGATTAAACTTTAATCATTTCTTTAGGGCGAACTGGGTCATCAAATTGACAGATACAGCAAAGACAATAAATATTGCAGATGGGGAGCGGTAATGGAGTGAACAAGTGCAAAATAAAGGTACATCGATAAAAAGGAAGGTATCAAATGAATATATTTGTTGTATTACATTTTTTTCAACTATAACTCAAGATGCAATGAGGAGTCTGATGAATCGTGTCGCGTATTTCCGTTATATTCAGGTTTTCTGATTAAAGGTTTATTAGAGTGTAGTTTTTTTTCTTCATCTACATACCCATTAGTGTCCATCTCTCCTCCTCCCTCCTCATCGTACGTGACCAGCTGCTCGTGAATCTCTCCGCTGTTCTTCATACTGGCCAGAGAATCCTTCTGGTAGCGTTTCCTCATCACAAACAGGATCACTATGACTGAAAAACAACAGCAAAGCTCATTTTAGAACATGCAGAATAGCACACACAAGATGTTGAAATAATGTGCTCATAATAGACAACAAGGGGCAGAGGTTTACAAAACTGAACATGAGAATAAATGAATGTATGTAGGCCATATGTAAAAGAGTTTAAGTGTTAAAAACCCCTAAAGAAATGAGCATTTATTGGTTAAAATTGAAGACATCCACTATCAGATCGTCCTGCCATCGTTCCTGCTGGACCAACACTTCTATGAATTTTAAAAAACATGAGAGGAAAATTAGGCCACGACAACCGAAACATAAAAAAGAATGGGGCCAAGAAACAAGTGAGTGAAAGTGGAACGCTAACGAGGGATTGAGACTAGAAAACAGAGCGAGGATGAGGGGAGTAAATGAGCAGCGTTTGGTTTAAGGTGTCTGAGACGTTCGAGCCTCCAGCATGAAAACCTCAGATGAATCTGCTCAGCCAAGAGACAAACAGAGGAGACGAAAAGAGAGGGGAGCGAATAAGAAACAGGAAGAGAGATTCAGTAAATACGAGAGAGGGGAAGCGGGAATGAGTTTCAGAAAACAAAGTGAAGGGAGATGAGAGAGAAAGGAGAGGGAAGGAAAGTTGGACCTGGCAGATGATGAAGAAATAAACAACTTGAGAAAAGAGGGTGAAGAGGGGAAACAGAGGAAAGGAAGACAAGAATGTAAGGATAAGAAAAGAAAATCATTAGAAAATGAACACTGACATCTGTTTATGTTAAAGTGAAAGAAATCGCTAGCATCTGCAGGAATTATGTCGGCGTAGCCACAAAATCCGCAGCGGAAGAAGGTTTTGGTAGTTGGACCTGTTCCCTCTGACAGTCAACACTAGTTTCTAACCGGAAACATGATCTTTCTCAAACCCTAATCAAGTTAGTTTACACCTAAACCAAACCTGAACCACAGCAGCATTCGATCAGACAGTCTGGTCTCACTTCCAGGCACAAGGGACCCTTTAATGAGACGCACAGGCCTTTCAACTAACTCCAATATAAACCTATCCGCAGGGCAGCGGACAAAGTGTTTAAGACCGGGAGAGGTGGTGGATGAGTCGAACAAACACAGGACGTATGTTACGTTACAGGCGTACTTATTTTGAGCAAAATCATAATTTGTTTTTCTAGCCCTAAGAGTCTTTACACACCGGGGGTGTTTTTTAGTTGCACACCAATATATTTTTTTGAACACTGAACTTTTCTTCAGAACAAGGTCGATTTTTCCGAGCCGTTGCACCGCGAATAAAGTCATCGACGTTGTGTGGAACGGGTTGAGTTGCGTCTATATTTATGAAACTCAGAGGCTCCATAGTCCAAACCAAAACCGACCAAACTCTATTACTCCTTTCAACCTTGACAAAGGCGGCTACCTTTCACAATAAAAGCCCTAGACATAAAATATTCGCATGTTCCGCATTTTTGTGTTTATTTGTCCCCCCCCCCCCAGCCCTCCCTCCCCCGGTGTGTAAAGGTCTTAACTCAGTATTTTTGTTGCATAAACCTAACCGTGACCGTTTTATAGCCCTAACCACGCGTGAACCTTCAGTGTCAAGATACTACTCAAAAGGCAACATATTAAATATAAATATATCCCTTTAATTTGTATTACATTTTAAATATGCTTGTGTAGTTGTTGTTGTTGTTGTTGTTGTTTTCACAATCTTGTGAGCACTGCCACTTTGCATTTCACTGCACATCCTGTATAAGTACGTGACAAATGAAACTCTTGAATCGTGAATGTTGAAATGACGGGTAGGAATGAGATCGCGTTGGATCTGAAAACAATTTTCTTTTTGTAATGTTCTGTTATATGACCTCGGTAGATCAGGAAACGCTCATATCTGTGCGTTGTGTGCAGTTACTAATGATGTATTTTGTTGTATAATGTGGAGAACATGTTGAAGATCTTGCACAAAGGTGGGAACATACTTTAAGATTATTGAGACCTACAAAGACCTCAAAAGCAGATATTGAACAACCGTGTATATATAGAAAAACTGGACATATAATACACTGGACAACAGGTAGACTTTGATTTTTGAGAACACTGATTATTGCATGTTCCTGTAACAAAACAGAACTGGACATTCATCAGAAGCAGCTCGCCTGGCTGATTTAAAAAGAGGCTGTGTGGGCAACAAGGACTGTAAATTTTAAACCTTTACATTAACAGGCAAAGTTATAAACATGTTTAAAATAATAACCACCAGCGGGCGGTCGTAACGCTATAATAGGCCAATCATAATCATCAGTCATCATCATAATGTATGCATTGAAAGACAAGGTCAAAGGAATACAAGAGATGTTGACACTAACAGAGCCATAAACTATTTACAGGTTATATGAAAACAGTAAACCTGCTTCAAACTGCAGTTTTATAAAACCTTTGTTGCATTTCTTTTGTCTAAACTTACTGTCCGAGTTCAGAAATAAGATAAGAAAGTCGGGTAAAAGAAAGAAAAGTTCTTCTTGTTCTTGCGTACGCCATAGAGAGATGAGGGAATGAGGACAAGGAAGTCGGAAAAAGGAGAAGAGAAACAAATAAGGAGAGCCGTCAACGATTGAAGGAAGGAGGAAAGTGGAAGAAATGGGAGAAGTGGAGTCTGAGGAAATCAAGAGAGAGAAGAGACAGATGAGGAGCAGAAGGATCCGTCTGACATTAGATTAGGCCCCGAGCCTCGGTCCCGATATGAACCTCTTTCTCTCTCAGCGGACGGGCAGCATTAGCCATGCCTTTTAGTCGAGGGCGAGCGGGACTAATTTAAGTTTGCCTGGGAAACCAACAGATTAATCTTTTACAACACATGCTCTGCAGTTTAATAAGCTCTGGAGATATCAGACTTAGAGGGGAGAGAGAAAAGAGAGAGAGGGAGAGAAAAAAGAAGAAGCCCTTTTTCTTTGTAGAAAAACGACTGAGAAAATTTTTCTTTTCCGTCAAACCCGACTTCTTGTGAGAAAATGTGTCTGTGAATGGGGAGCGCGGTAAATTGCTTTGGGCCCTGGCAGATAATGACAAGTGCATTAAATAGTTAATCTGGCCTGCGTTGGGGGGTGTTTGATAAAGAGAAAGAGAGAGAGACCCAGAGGGAAAGAGAGAAGGAGGAAGAGAGAGATGAAGGAAAAAACAGAGGGGAAAAGGCGTGATAGTGAAGGAGTGTATTAATAGTTAATAGGTTGAGTGTTTGGCGGTGTTTGATAAGCAGACGGCACCTAAAGAGCTGATAAACTCTCCTCATTACCACTCCTATTCTTCTGCTGCTTTTCCCACAATCCTCCTCTTCTTCGCCATCTCTCTTCTTTAACCTCCTTCTGTCTCGCTCCGTCACTCATTCCACCTCAGTTCCCTGTCTCACTCGCCTCTCGTCTGTCTGACTGTTTCACCCCTCTCCACCTCCCGTATCTAAGTCGAGATATAACGTTTTTTTTCCATCTGTCACTCCGCCTCCGTCCCTCTTTATCTTTAAGTTCTTCTTCGCCTTTCTTCCTCGGCACTTCTCATCCCAGATCCCTCTTGTTTGGCCAACTATCTCTGACGTGCCTCTCATCCAACATGACAAGTGTCTCTTTTTTTCCCCCAGAAAAAAGAGGGAGCAGGGGGCGAAGGTATCAAAGAGAATATTGAGCTCACAACCGCAGGCATTATTTCCACATCCGTCGCTGCATTATTCATAAAACCAACAACAAAAGGGAGGGGCGAAAGCTCCCCACAAAACACCAACATTATTTATCGCAAAAGCAAGGGCAAGTGTGTGTGCGCACACGCCCCCGATCACACAGCGTGCAGGCGTTCTGCATCCATCATTGATGCCGTCATGAATTCCTCTCAGAGAATAAACCTCTGTGGGGTTAAGAGGGTTCGCTCGCACCTGTTTGTTAACAGACTGTACGACAAACAAGACTTTGATTCATCAATAATCAACATTTCCTCAGAAATGTCTGTTTTCCTGCTCTCTGCCAACGAACATTTCATGAAAACCTGTATATTAGTGTCTGATAAACCCTAAACAAGGAAGTGCTGTGTTTTATTTGTCCTGCTTGTTTAGAATACACTTGATTGTGACTCAGATTTGTTTACTTCCAACAGATTTCCTACTTCCAACTACAAAAAAATCGAATAAAGTCAAGAGTTTACGACAGTTTAGGATGAAAATAAAATGGAAGTAGTGTTTTAAAAACACAGCGTGGACGGTCATCACCTTCTCACTGAAGGTGGATATTAAATTAAACCCGTGGAGGTCAGAAAAAGACTTTCAGCTGCTTTTTAGGAGGAATTTTCAGCTTCTAAATCACTCAGCTGTTGCAGCTAACAAGCCAAACTGATTAATGATTTTAAATCGTTCTGCAAAATGTTTTTGATTTGATTTATTATTGCTACGAGCATTGCAACATTGCATTGCAGCATTATTGTCGTGGTTTGGTAACGTTAACATCAGGGGTCTCAAACCTTTTTTTCTCTGAGAGCTAATTTGACAAAATGAAAGTGGTCGAGAGCTCCTCATAGCGCCACCAAGTTGTACATCGCCAATAGCAGACATACTTTCTGTCTTACTTTCGTGGTCCTTTAATAACATTTCAGCCACCGCAGTCATCGCTTCTAGTACAATCCCTCCAGAGGTGAAGGGCTTTGTGTTTCGTTAGGATGTGCTCCGAAGCCTCTGCTGCAGCATTGGCCTTCTTCGTCAGTTTGGTAAACAGAGACTGTCGTCTTTTAAGCATTGTTTTCAGCTCTTTTACCTTCTCCGTTCCTAAACTGCTACCAGCCGGAAAGTCCCGTGAAATGGTTGCAGAGGACTTTAGTGAAGTGGCGCTCGACGTTACATCTTTTACAGACTGACACGCTTGTACCGCAAACGAGACACACACACTTGTCATCACCCATTCCTCTTTAAAATAGTATATTTTTTGCTTTATATAGGCTTGGCCATGTTCTGCGATCATTGTCAAATCTGGTATACTCCTGCTGGTCTGCTAACATCGCCTGATGTTACCGCGTCGCTGATGTCATGAGATTTGAAAGCAGCGCATCTTGTTTAATTGTCAGCTGATTGGCAAATAATCATTTTGTGTCAGAAGGGGGCGCGATGTCTGTGAATTTTAAACATTTAAACTGATTTATAATGTGACTTTGTGTTATCAAATTTATGTCCATATTCTTGTAGCCTTTAGTGAGCTACTCAGACACGGGTAGCGAGCGAGCTACTTGTTGGAGCCCCCTGGTTTACACTGAAAAAACACTTTTTTGGTGGAAGGATTATCAGACAGGCTGTTGTCAAATGGAACTATGTACACTCTCATCCAACACCCTGTTTTCCACATTCATACGTTTTACTGTGCTATATATGATCATCACACTATTTCATGCTTTGGCATTGTACATGCTAAATGTAAAATCCCCAAATCACTCGATGTGAACACAACTCTTCAGAGACATTTAGGTCGTATAAATGCACAGACACTGGGAATGATGTATATATAACATAAACTAGAATGAAGCCTTTATAGCCGCTGTAGGGGAATTTGCTTTGCACAAAGAGAATGAATATCAAAAGAAGGTCAAGAAGCACATGAAAGCACGTATTATAACATAAAGCATGAGCATCATAAAAACATCATGAAAGGCATCATTTGGGAAATCAATAAAGGACATCAGGTGCAAGTTCAGAAAAGTGCAGAGCACAGCAGGTATTAAGAGAGTCTGATATGTAGCATGCAAAGAAATGCAGAGGCCAATTGGTCACATGCAGTAAAACCAGGAATACTGATTTAAGGTACGTGTCCACAGAGGCGTTTTTTATTGCGAGGGGACGCGACGCTTCCCAACATTGGACGCTTGGTGTGCTGTCCCTAGAAACAAGGCACTCGGCTCCTGATTGGACGAACGCTTTCCCGCCGTTGGCTGCTGCTCCCAGCTTTCAAACCGGAACCAGTATGGAGGCTTGTTTGGAAACTTTCTTCTCTTATTTCATGTAAATAGTTCACTGAAATGTGTTTCTGAAAACATTTAAGGCGAGAAATAATCCATGCAGTTGATGAATCTGTCTTTAATTTGGATCAACAACGTTTATTTTAAAAGATTATCGGGAGTTTGGAGAGGCGGCGAGTCGCGTCGGACACCTGTGATTTGCATAAAGTAGACGAGCCCTCAACTTTATGCAAATGAGGAGCGGGCGTCGTGACGCCTAGTCTCTCGAATCGCGACGCCACGCTACCAGAATGCATTGCGATACGGCTGCTTACATAGACAATGAATGGGGGGCGTGGAAAGCACGGAGGCTGTGGACACGTACCATTAGCATGGCAGAGAGATTGTCTTTCTTATTCCATGCATTCTTATTGCTTGTCAAAACCTGGTGCCTACATTACCCACAATGCAACTTGATCACTGGCTAATGTAGCCTCGAGCATCTAGCAGAGATGAAGAGCAGAGATGAAGAGCAGAGATGAAGAGCAGAGATGAAGAGGTCTGGTGAGCTCACTTCTCTCTAACTTTTAGCCCCAACTGACGCCGACTCAAGTGACATCACTTGAGGCAATATATTAGCTTTAACACAGCTCCCTCTGGAGTCACAAAAGGCTTTTTTCACACATGCCTTGTTACCCCCCCCCCCTACACCTGGAGAAGACTTTGATGTGTAGAACTGTTAGAGCGTTTGAAGATAAAAACAAAAATGGACACCAAAAACAAAAGTTCTTCAGGCAAGAAATATAATATCAAGAAGAAAAGTTTAGTTCCACCCTGATGAGAACCAGATGTGCAGGAAACCTCAGCAATGAGCGTTTCCACCAAAGATGGAGATATAAAAAAGGAAAGAAAGAGAGGAAGTAAAGAGAGTTGAACTCACCCAGTATGGTCAGTATGCAGAGCAGAATGGCTATCAGGGCATGAACACTGACTCCCATCCTCCGAGCGCCAGCTTTGCACTGCGTAGGAATCCGCCTGGCATCACACCGACACGACTACAACAGACGGTACAAACAATAACTACATTTACTACAGCACATTTAATTAGTGAAATGAACTGATCTATTAAGCAGGGTTCATTTACTGTATGTCCATCTAGACTATATACTGCATGTTATTGGATATTCTGAGTTATACTGTATTCAAACTGGTGGTTTTACATACATTTTGCAATTCAGCCATGCAATCATTTAAAATAGTCTGTGCTTTACCTCGTACAACGGTTCGCGCAATATCTTACAAAAAGTTATTCCTCATTTTTCGTGCGTTCTTCTACGAATGTCCAGCAACACGAGCGTTACAAGCAACAAAATTACCCGGTTAGGTTTAGGAAAAGATTGTGGTTTTGATTAAAATAAGAACTTTTGTTATGTAAAATAACTACGTTTGTTAACTTGCGTAGGTGGCGTTTGTTAAGTATGCAAGTTACGTAGCAAACGGTCGGACGAAGTAACAGCGGACTCCTCAGTGAATGTCCCGCGACCTCCTTCCTACACCAACTATGTCGCTCTTTATGCTACGTCACCTGACTTCCTTAAGGCCCAGACACACCAACCCGATATCAGAGAACTAGCGGCAAAGAAAGCCGACGGTTGCGTCGCCTCACGTTGCCTCACGTCACGACAAGTTTCATTTGAACACACCGCAAAGACTCCAGCCGACGGCCAGTTAGCACGTACGTCCTGCGCCTGCGTGAGAGGAAATAACTCTCCATACCAGCAGGCGGCGGTAGTCTGTATTCATCATTCAAAAAGGAAAACAGGAGGAGCGAGGACGGCGGATACACAAGCTGTTGTTATGATGCGAACATGAAATAAAGCGACCGTTTTCACAGCCTTCTGTGTTTTGTCCTCTTGACTTTACTCGTTGGCTTGCTTTCCTCACGACCGTTTCTCTTCTCGTGCACTGATTCGTTTAAGCTGATCTTCCATTCAGAGTGATTTCTCTCACTGACAAGCTTCTCCGCCGATTCAACATTCTGAATCAGCCCAAAAAACCTCCGACATGGGCAGACTAGATCCGACGGTGCAGGACACACCACAGAAACTAGGCTGACAGACGCTCCAGACAGCGACAAACTGTCCGACGGTCGACGGTCAGCTCGGTGTGTCAGGACCTTTAGATGCACATCCTCACAACTACGTGGGTTATATACAAATTAACATTACTTTACGTAGGTATAAGTACAGAGAGTGAATGAGAACAGTCTGTACAAAACCACACACAGACCTTGATTGCCAGTTTGGTGATGCTGTTCTGGATGGGCTGCCCTCCGTCACTGATGCGCACGTCCACGCTGTAGTCTTTGGGGTCGTCCAGGCTGAACGGACCCTGTTTCACCATGATGTCTGCTGTGCTGTCTGAAGAAAGAAGCGTATAAATATATACACACCGTGAGTTTACAGAAATGACAACCAGCTTCACCTTCAACATAAATTTACCTTTCCTTTCTGCAAAAAAATCCATGTCTGATTTGTCTGACTCATCACTTTGTCTCTCTAAAGCGGATCTAATGCTCACCTGCTCTGTATATAGAGTCTTTAAAGTCTATTTATACTGCAGGCGTCTGTTCCACAGATATAAGAAGAAGAAGAACAGAGTCGTTACATGAAGGCAGACAGATCATTTGTGATTATCTGTCAGTTCGCTGCATTTAGGATTTGAGTCGGTTAGGATTATAGATAATGGCAGCAGCACCTTAAAAACCTGAAATCGTGGCCTACACGAGGCCAAACATGCATCACTGTACTGTTATCTCCTTTACAGACGTTATGACGACATGGCCTCTAATCATTTGAATGTGGTCAATTGGTGGCCAGTCAGGTTTTGAAAGTCAGAAGAATCAAACACACAATGAGCTCAAAGTCCCAGAGCACCAGAAGGGAATCAAAACCAAACAACAAAAAGAAGCCGAATTAAAGAGAAGCGAACACGTTGAACAGAACAGAGCAACGTCTTCCCTGCAGGCCCGACCAACAATACAACCATTAGTCAATTCACCGGCAGGCACAAGTTTCCTGCTGAGACGACGGGGAGAGCCTTTCTCCACAATACCCCGCCGCTGGAGGAATGTCACTAACACAATGGCAGGAAAGACCTTTTGCGAACACTCAAACATACCGAGACACACTCCGACTCTCAGACAAAGAAACATACAGAAGAGCTTTGCAGGTTTAAGGGCACGTTTAAGGAAAAACAATCTGGCTGTTGCTGACATTTGCACATATTGGACTTTGAGTACAAGTTATATCGGTCTTGTGAAAGGAGTAATGCACTTGGCTCGACAATTTCATCCATCCTGAGATTCTGACGCGCTAGCCACACGCTAGCCAGCTGGGAAACATACTAGTCAGTCAAAATCACGTCCACAATAACCTTACAGGCCAACTGCCAGTCAGCGAGCTCGTTAACTCGGTGGCCTACGGCACAAAGAGTTCACCGCTGGATCTCTCAAATCCTGTTCTCAGACTATCTGCATGTCAAGATTCTGAGTCTGACCCATTTAATGAAAGTTCAACATGTCTGACAGTCAAATATATAAAACCACGTCACTGTGATCCAGTCTCCATTGTTGTCTTCAAGACAACATGAAGGTGTGTGTGTGTGTGTGTGTGTGTGGGAGGACGTGAGTACAGAAGGAGTCTTAACTAACTGAATTAAAGATGAAAACAGCTCCTGTCCTCCCTTCATCTCGTCCCTCTCCTGCTCCTTCTACGTTTGAATTTGTCTCTCTGGATTTCTGTATTATTTCTCACTGTCCTCTCTATATTTTGTTTGTTCCCTCCATCTCTCTCCTCCTGCATCTCGTTAGTCGCCCTTCATCTCTTTGTTTCCCTCTCCTCCTCCTCCTCCTCCTCCTCCTCCTCTCTGTTGTCTGTCTGGTATTAATGCAGTGAGCTCGGTGTAGCCGCCCGGTCTGAACACCGAGTCCTGTCGCTTCCCCTCGCTCTGCAGCCTAGCTGACTATTGTGTCTCTCAGCATCCCGTAATGAAAGCATGCTTGTTTTCTGCAACTTTTAAAGAGCCCGTAGTGGATAAATATTTTAAAAGCCTTCACTTTGCAGCTCTTGTTGCATGTCTGTGTGTATGTGTGGTAAGTGGTGTGAGGTGAGGAGCTGTCAGATGATTTTTGGGGGGCACGGGGGAGAACAGAGGTTCACACTGACAACCAGCACTTATCAAACAACCATCCACCTCCTCTCTCGTCCTTTTTTGTCCTCCATGCTCGTCCTCGTTCACTTCCCAATATCTCTACTATCTTTCTTTCCTCTTATTTTCTCTTTCCCTCCTGTTACCCGTTTCCTTTACTCCCTTTCATTTAAAGGGACAGTATGTACGTTTTTACACATATAAACATTTTGTGAACAGTCTATAACCTAATCTAAAAAAAGAGACCTTCTGCAACTTTCTGTGTTTCCTCTTTCAGCCTGTAGACTGCTGGCGGGTCGTTTCTCCGGTAAAATCTAACGTGTGACGTCATGCACGCTCCTGAGTGCCTTTACTGTCTTCAGCTCCGCTACAGGGCTAACAGTGTGCAACGATAGCTAACGTTTTAGAAATGGAGTCCGCTAACGCCAACTAACGACCAGCCCCCACCACGACTCAGACTCCATCTAGTGAAGCCGTCTTGCAAAACAGGAATGTGACCGATGTCGGGGGGAAAACTAGGATCAACATCAGCCGGGTCTTTGCTTCATGGAGGGACCTTGGTTTGGTTTTGGGAATCAAAACGGAGCCCGAGCTGCAGGGCCAGCTGTAGCCCTTTTGGTGCCCTAGACGGAATTGAGATTTGGAGCGCCCCGGAGGCTTTCTTTCTGCGCACCACAAGGCTTGGACCTGATCATTATGAAGAAATAAAATGTGAAAAATACAATCGATATCTGCACCTCTTGACATCAGTCCGTCTAGCAATCTTACGTCCTGACCCGTCTGTTGTGATGTGCACGGCACCGTGCCCACTAACCCCGGGCCCCCAGTGCACACAGGTACAGTGTGGCGTTCAAGTGCAGCCGGGCAGATGAAAAAGTGTGAGACCGAGACTTACAGGAGTGAACAGTGTTAATTAGTTACCTCAAGGCGACCGTCTGTGTGGCGTACTGTATCTTTAAACCTTAAGCCGGCCCTGCCGAGCTGGCAAAATCCCTATTGGACAGGTAAGCTAACATTACTGCCAAACATGTGAGATATACAGTACAGTGATATTTGTGGTTTTAGCTGTCAATCACAGCGTCGTCTGTGTCGCCTCACTGTTTTGACCGATGCTCGCTCGCGTCTACGTAGCGTGATCATTTCTCTTTCTTACATAGAGTCCCTTTAATGTTTCTGATGTCATCTCTCCTCCATTTATCCTTCATCAATTCCTTCTCTCCCCTCGTTTATTCTCCTCCTCCTCTTTCCTGTTTTCTTTCTCTTCTTCCTCCTCACTAAGTATTCTTCATTCTGCACTCTCTCCTCATTCATATATTCTCTTCTCTTGTTTATCATTCTTTATGATTCCCTCTCCTTTATATCTACCTCCTTTCCTCCTCATTTTAACACAGTCTCACTTCGCCCGTCTCCCTTAATCCCGATCTCTCCGTCTCGCCTCCTTTCATCTTTTCTTCCACCTCTGCCTCATCTGTCTTTCCTTTTGCTCTCCTCCATCTTTCCCTCTTCCTCTCCCCCCCATCGGTTCAACATGTCAACCCCTCCAGGCACGAGCAGGGAGGAAATGGATGAGTTCATGCCTCTGTTTATCTTCCTTTCAGTACGTTTCAAGTTTCACTTAAATTAAATAGTAACACTTCACCTAAATCTTTCATCTGACTACCTCAGGCTTTCATCTATTCAGACTTTTAATATTTGACTAGAACAGTTGGTAACACTTTTCCTCTGGCTTTCATGTTTTATAACCCGCATGTGATGATCAAAAATGATGAAAACTGTTTTACTTGTGCCATTTTGTGTCCTAAGCTGAATAACCCAAATAAGGCTGACGTAACGGAGCGCCAACCTTTGCCTAAATATCAATGTCTGGATCAAAGCGAATGTCTCCGTCGAGTTTCACACCACCGTCGGAGTCACAGTCTCTTTATTCGAGCTGACATTTTCTAACTTGTATATTTATATCTACACATTTATACTCTCAAATGGCAACGGGTCTACCGACTGTAGACGCTGCTTTGAATTTAGAATCATCCTTTGGTAACAGAGAGCTCTCGTTTTATCTTGAGTACGGAGCTAACTGTGGCAAAGAGTGAATACAACTGAAATATAGAACAATATAGAACTACTGGGGGCGTCAAAGTTAACGAAACAATAAAGCATTAACACAAATTTGTTTTAATGCCACAGTTTTAAAGCTAGAGTTAAAATACTGGTATCATATGAATGTATAAAACCTGATGAATCCATCGGTACCAACCATGTCGCTTGTCTAGAAGGAAGTTAAATAACGCTCCATCATGACCATTTTCAAAGGGGACCTCTGACCTCCAGATCAGTGAATGTAAATGGGTTCTATGGGTACCCACGAGTCTCCCCTTTACAGACATGCCCACTTTATGATAATCACATACAGTTTGGGGCAAGTCATAGTCAAGTCAGCACACTGACACACTGACAGCTGTTGTTGCCTGTTGGGCTGCAGTTTGCCATGTTATGATTGGAGCATATTGTTTTATGCTAAATGCAGTACCTGTGAGGGTTTCTGGATCAATATCTGTCATTGATTTGTGTTGTTAATTGATTTACAATAATAAATATATACATACATTTGCATATAGCGGCATATTTGCCCACTCCCATGTTGATAAGAGGATTAAATACTTGACAAATCTCCCTTTAAGGTACATTTTCAAACAGATAAAAAATGATTAATTGTGATTAAATATTTTATTAAAACCATACCATGGTATATTAAATTATAAAAATGTTAGTCTGTCTGTCTGTCATTCTAACGTTTTTGGTTCGTACTGAAATAATTATATTTTTCGGACAGATTGCCATGAAATTTGGCACAGATATGAACGGTGCCCAGAAGATCAATCATAAAGACGTTTCATCTGCCGCCCTGAGCACAATTCAATTATTCAGTGAAATATTTCAACACCTACCAGATGGCACATTATATACACACATGATGTATCCTGACTGATCCTCTATAGCGCCACCATGTTTAACCAGTAAAGCTTTTACATTTCAGCTGCTGCTGCTGATTGAAGTGTCTTTTTTGAGAATCTATTACATGCACATAATCATAAATAAGCATCCTCTCATGCACAAGAGCGGCCCTGCGTGTGGCATGTTCCTTTAACATCCTTAGCTGGGATGAGTTTAGAATACATAGAGAGTCATCTGCAAGTCCAATGGAGCCACTTGCGCTCATTATTTTCAATATTTGCTATTGTGCATTCTAGACAGCACTTACGGTCCCAGACGGGCACTCTAAATCCCCCCGTCTGGCTGAGAGAACCAAAGCATGCTTTGAGAAGTTAAAATAATTTCAACTTTCAGCAACAAAGCACTGAGCCCCTCAAATGGAGTTTTCGGCGGTTGCATAGCAACAAGTGCCGAGGCCAGTGCGCTTCCCGCGAGCGCCGTTTAGAGCAACAAGCAACGAGACGAGAAAAAGGTAAATATGTGCTCGGTGCACACACAAAGACTTACTGCCGTAGTCTCTGATGGAGAAGTTGGAGCTCTGACTGGCCAGGCTAAAGATGAAGGAGGCCGGCTGGTCGTCTTTATCTGTGGCTCGCAAGGTTCCTATCACCTGAGGAGAGATTACAAAATACAATCTAATTAATCCATCCTGGACACAAAACTCTGTTTATACCCAATTCAGTCTAAATGTATACAGCATATATTGTTTAAGAGTTTAAGTCATGTTGACATTTTATATTCATCCATCTTTCAAAGATTCTGTGTAGCATTCATCACATGACATTCTCAGGTAGTTAATCAGGCATAAATCAGCAAACAGTTAAAGGTACAGTGTGTAGCATTTGGTGACATCTAGTGGTGTGGTTGTAGATTGCAACCAACTGAGTACCCCTCCGCTCACTCCTCCCTTTCCAAGATTGCGGTAACAAGAGCCGCCGGAGTTCAATACTGTCGTAACGAACACTTTAGAAGCAACGGAAGTCAGGCGGCGGCTGACGGTACTACGGTTTTGCACTCTGTAGCTCTCGTTACTGCAACTACGGTGGACTTCACGTAAAAACCTGAAAGTCTCTCTCTAGAGTCAGTGTTTGGTTTGTCCGTTCTGGGCTACTGTAGAAACATGGTGGAGCAACATGAAGAGGACCTGCTCGTATGAAGGGCTCATTCTAAGCTAATGAAAACACAATGATTCTTAGTTTCAGGTGATTATACACTAATGAAAACATAGCTGTTAATATTATATTCCATTTCTGCTAATAGCACCCCTAAAATGTTACACACTGTTCCTTTAAGTGACTATAAGATCTGTAAATATCGATCTATTTTAACAATGGTGGATTCAGGTGAAATCCCGCTGTGATGAATGCTGCGTCTTTCTTACCGTATTAGTGGGGTCGTTCTCACAGACGAAGATCTCGTCCACAGTCAGTTCAGGCTTGTTGTCGTTGACGTCCTGAACTATAATGTTAACTTTCACAAATGACTCCAGACCTGCAGAGCAGAGACAGCAACACGTGATTACCTGCAGAGTCACCGTATACAAGGAGTTTATAGCAGATCACGATCAGATGATAGAAAAGATGTACGCGCACGTGACTCAACCATGGACAGGCTGATAGAAATAACCTGGTAGAAAACATTGCATATTCTGCCAATGATTGGAATGGGATTGGTTGTTTCTACCAGCCTGTCTCGAAAGTTTGGAATAAAGTGGAATCCTGCATAGATCTAAGTGTGCGGATATCTTTTGATGGTGGTGAATTTCCATTATCCTGATAACCGTGAATATCGTCAGTGTCACATAAGTGACCTGAAAAAACTGTCTAGCTCGCTAGAGCCTGATTTAAAAGTACAGAAATGATCATGTAAAAAAGAACAGACTCAAAAAATGTTGCTATTTATTTATTTATTTGTTTATTTATTTGTTTATTTATTTATTTGTGTTTTTATGCAGGGGAGACCTTATGATTTAGGATTTCTTTATTTAAGATTGTTCTATTGTTTGTTTTTCGCTAAAAAAGATATTCACTACAAAAAGATGTGTGTCCTATTTGTGATGTAATTTATGTTAAATATTTAGTTTCTTAACAAAATGTAACGTAAGCTGATTCCAGTATGTTTTAGTGCCATTTGAGGAGTTTTAGGAATATTTTGATTGATTGATTATTGGGATAATAATATAGTGAATCACTATTATTTTGTCCAGATGATCACAACATGACATGTTCATATCGTCCCATGCTTAGTGTGTGTAGTGATGGATGTTTGCTGCAGGAGCTAATGTTGTAATTTAGTACTGTAGCACTGACTGATCTTGTCTTAACGTCACAGTGTGCTGACAATGACAGTCAAAAGACAAAATGATGAAAATAGTCAAAAGGACATTTCAGCGACATTTCTGCCTGCAGGGATTCTTCAGAGCAAAACGTACTGTATGCTGGCGGATCAAATAAAATACTTTCATGTACATCTTATGATGCACTGTAATCTTATTTAACACATATGTGGAACTCAATGTAGAAGTGCAGAAATGCTTTTGGTTTATGAACCATTGAGGCCCCTCAGATCCTCCGGCTCTTCTCTTTGAGTTGTTCCACCAAGCAGAACAAAAACATCTGGGGATGCTGCTTTCAGCCGCTGGAACAACCTTCCAGAGGAACTGAGAGGAGCTGAACATATTCATATTTTTAAACGTAAACTAAAAACCCATTTATTTAGTCTGGCTTTTATGTAGCGTTTTATAGTTTTAAAACTGTATCATTTTTATTTTTAATACTTATTTTATTTATCATCATTATAGTGTTTATTTCAATGTATTTTATTTAATAAACATTTTGTTGCTGATCAATATTATCTCTTTTATTCTATTTTATTTTATAAAAAAAATTGTTATTTGAATACAATCTGCTTATTTTGTGTAGTTTCATAATTTTTTATTTATTTATTTTTATTTCGTTGTATTTTATTTATCTTTTATTATCTTTAATACCCATCTCTTATTGCTTTCTTATTCAGTGGACTTTTATATTGCTTGTTTCGGTGCATTAGTCTCTAAATCCATTTTTAACACTCTATATTTTTGTCAATCGTCTGTCCAGCACTTTGAACTGCATTTGACTTGTTTGAAAGGTGCTATATAAATAAAGTTTGATTGAATGTTGACGGGAAATAAATCCTCCTGTTAAAACAGAGATTGTGGGACACAGGTGTGCCAACAGGAGAAAACAATTACACTTCAAATAGTCAATTATTCATTGTTTTATTTTGCTGGTTGTCCATTTTCTCAATTTCTTTTTCTTTTTGTAAATATTCAGAAATCCAGATCAGAAGCATTATTTTTTTTTGCATTTTTGCTTCCTTAATTTCTTATTTTTCTCAGCTTTACTCAGCTTGTTTGTACTTTAACTTAAGGACGTAGATATGACAGCGATCAGCCGTGATACTGATCAGGTGTGTGTGGAACTGATTAAGGTCAAGTCCCTGAAAGTATTTCTATTTGTGAGCTTTTCTTCGGCCGTTTCTTCGTCACATTAAAGCAGCTTTTACACTTATTTTGATGTTTTGAATATTCATCTTTTGATAAATGTGTTCGTTCCTCTTGTACTGAGATTTTTGAAACTATCTTTAGTACAGTACATGTACTGTATATCGAGGACCTTGTCAAGCTCGGGGGACCATTGTGTTCCTTAAACATGGTGACAAGCCACCAAAATAGATCTCTGGATTTCATTCACCGCCGGTCTAAAAATATATAGTTTGGTTGGGAAGCTGCGAGCGAACAAAGAGAGCCCGCTAATGTGATTTTCCTGCTTATACTCTCTCCTTCCCGTGTGGGTCGACCAGGTGTTGAGGCAACGTGTTAAATCTATAAAATGTGTTACACTCCCATCCTTCAATAAATCCAGAGGAGCTGCTCAGTGAACAACGAGAAGAGAACACGCTGTCTTTGTTGGCCTTTTCTAACTCCCTCTCTGTATGCACATTATTAGAAAACACATGGTTTCAGTTATTCATCTGAGGTTCTATTGTTTAAAGGAAACAGGATTAATAAACGTGTGTGTGTGTGTGTGTGTGTGTGTGTGTGTGTGCGTGACGTACCACTTGGCTCCTCCTGTGCTTTAACTTGAAACATGTGTGTGGCCTCCAACTCTCTGTCCAGCATCCTCAGGGTGGACAGCTGACCTGTGAACGGGTTGATACTGATCGGACAGTCCTTGTCTAAGATGGAGTACCTGAAACGAGAGAAAGCAATCAGAGATGAGTGTGCCGGATTAGCAGCATTATTTGTTCTTGTTAGACGTCTGCACAGCGTCCTACCGAATGCTCTTGTGGGCTCTGTCAGGATCTTTTGCCGTGATCGTTCCGATGTTGCTCACGATACGTTCTTCCACCACGGTGAACGTGTAGATGGGCTGAGAGAAGAGCGGCGCCTCGTCTACATCCAGCACCTTGATGTTTACCTGTCGGATAGCAGTCGAAAGACAGCTTGTAAATTGTGCGACATTTGGTCAACATTAAAGATTTAAATATGGCTTTAGTAGGAAATGAATGAAGAGCTGAAGGTGTTAACACCCCCTGGAGGGTGGAGGGTTAGGCTTAGAGTCTACAGATGTACCTGTGTGTGATATTTACCTGGGCTGTGGTGACAGCGCTGTTCACGTTGTCGGCAGGAAAACGCAGGTTTTTCAGGTTTTCTCGCACCTGGACGGTGAAGGTGTAGCTGCTCATCGTCTCGTAGTCCAGAGCCTGTAAGCATAGATTAATATAGATAAGTATAGTATAGATATAGAGTATAATTATAGATTAATAATTAGATTAGGATTTAATTTCATTTTGAACATAGACAACCTATTATGAGCTCTTCTCATCCTGGTTTATATGCTCAAATGATTTTATCCCTGTGGTGACAAACTGAACCCCCAAAGGGCCAAAAAGGTTTAAGAACCGCAAGATAGAGACGGACTCCTCCTACCTATTGCACGCTAAACATTGTTTTATTAGTATGCTGTCAACAGATCAGTGTTTTCAGTTGTAGGTTACAATATTTAAAAGAGTTGCTCCACTGGACTTCTAAGATATTTAGAGTTTGAATCCTGATTACACAACTAACCTCCAAGTCTCATTTCTATGTCTCGATCTGTTGCAGCTGTAAATCCTGAATGTCTCCGTTCTCTCACCAAAATGCAATAAACTCACTCACTTTCTCTCATTAACAAAATGTTTTTAATGTCTAACTTTGCCTTTAGTAAAAACACTTCATATCCAATCCAATCGCTTGGGAAAGCGTGTAAATGGCACGACATTACAAGGACATTGCACGTCATAAGCGCGCATTTAAGCCTCTGTTCGCGTGTCATTTTTACCCCACACAACAGTTAGGTTTAGGAATAAAACATCACGGTTGGACTTGAAATAAGTACGGAAACCAAGTAAAATATGTATGTAAACAACGTAACAGAAGTATGGAAAATACATCACAAACATCTGTATAGAAGACGTCACTTCAGAACAACAAACAAATCTCTCTCATCCAGGAGACCGCTGTTTGTGTCCGATGCGTCCCGTGTTCTCAACGTTCAGTGTCATTTTCACTGCACAAACATAGTAGCCCAACCTTGTAGTTGTAACTATAGTGGTTTTGCGTTGTTACATTATTATTTGAGCACAAACTATGATCTTTTTTCTAATCTTAACCAAGTAGTTGTGTTGCCTAAACTTAACCAATCGTTTCACAACGTTAACCTCGTTGCATTGTGCGTTTCTGCGAGCGTGATACGAGGCTGATATGAAACGTCGTTTCAGAAACGTCGTCATTCAACGTATCTGTGCTTTGCAGAAATAACGTTTTTCCTGGCGACTGGGTTGAGTTGAAACTTATTCTTATTGCACATGAAATGACGAATTATCGTATCATTCATACACCATTTAGTGCGACCGGGCTGTCATATTTTGATTCCTCCTCAGAAGTTTATATTTCCACTTATTTTTAGACCGGGGACAAAATAAAGTGCATTTTGCACTTCATTTTTTTATGTGCTCAAATGCATCTCCTATCTTCATCCTCGGTGCATTAACACCTGCGTCTGTTCACCAAGGAGTCGATGTTCAGGTGTAAAAAGGCTCTAAATGTCACAACTCAGCTGAAACAACCTGGTTGAGCTCATACTTTAGGATTTAAGAAACACAGTAAAGTGCCATATGTCCCCTCCATGTTAAACATGTTACCATGCATGAAAATACCTCCTTCCTTTCACTCTTTCAAAGTCTTCACAAACTGAGACTTTCATGTCAATAAATATACGGCAGCGAGCGCTGCTTACCGTCACATTTCTGCTTATCATTTCCTTCCCCTGTATAAGCAACAGCCTACTGTTCAGTTAAATGTTGTTTTATCTGTGGATGGGACACCACAGGTAGGCAGGAATATTCTGTTAACTGGATTATTCATGGTAACAGGGATACTCAGTCGCAGGGTATCAAAGGCATGTGTAAACAGCTTAACAAGAATAAGACCTTAACCGCGGTGTGGCCGATAGCTGGCTTATACTCCGTACATGTAAACACAGCCGGTGAGGAAGATGAGAGGGTGCTACAGAGCTAAGGGGCGAGTTGAGCAGAGAGAAGATTGTGGTGCGATTCGATTTCCAGGCCAAGCTATTACAGAGCTCATTTCACTTCATTAGAATACATTTCCAGCTCTCTGATGTCCCAAATACTTTATCTGAAGAGCACAACCCAGTGAAGTAAACCTGCAGGCATGAATAGCTCTCCTCACCAGGAGGAGGACACCACTTAGGGCTTTGAATTCTGTGTTACGCGTCATTGTCCTCACATTTGACTTTGCAACTTTCATTTTTTTTATGTAATTTGTGGCCATGTGGCGGCACGAGTCATAACCAGAAACCACTAATATCAATACATACTTGAAGACATGGAAATCCAGTCACATCCTGTCACTGTGGCCTCCATCCGTATGCTCAGATTTGAAAAAGTAGAAATAGGATAACAAATTGCTAATCTATAGAACATTTATTGTCTCAACCACCAGCAGTTACACCAGGCATTTAGCGTGCAATAAGAATGCCGTTCTTGCTTTTGGCGAGTCATTTTTACGCATTGTATTCTGTACCGACTGCAACGTAAACGCATCGGCGTAAATATGCTACGCTCAGAGTGACGTAGAATAAAAGGGAGAGAGACTGCTTAAGGTGGATACTACAACGGCAGGATTTTCAAGCAGGAGGCCGGTGTTCAAGACATTTGTTCCGTGTTATTTTTAGTGACGTGTTTTCCGTAGTTATGTTACGTTGTTTCTGTACAAATTTTACGTAGTTAATGTACTTATTTTAAGCCGAACCAGGATGTTTTTCTAAAACCTAACTAAAGAGTTTTGTTGCCTAAACCTAAACTGCAGACACACGAAAAGCCTAAAAGGTGTTCTCATGACATGTTCTTGTATTGTGTTGCTATTTATACGCCTTCCAATGAAATCGGGTTGAAAACCAGCAAAAAGCCAACAAAAAGCTAAAAGTAAAAAATACATAAATGGCTGAAATGTCCAGTTTCTGCCATTTCAAGTGGCAGTAGTATGAATACAAACATGACCAACTAAGACCCCAATGGGTCCAGTAGTATGTGAGATTAGCTGACTATCTAAAAGGGCTGTGGGAACCACCGTTCAACTCAAACACAAATTGCAGACAGCAAACATGGCAGCAAATTCACTAAAGGTGAAAAAGTTAAAAATCCAAATGAGTCAGTATTTCTTCTAGAAAATCAGCTTGACTCACCAAACTAGGAATGCCATGGCTGATTTATAAATTCAGGGGAAAAAAGACTTCTAGCCTTGAGATATCGTCTGTGGTTGGATAACGTTGCCACGTGAGCCTCCTACCTGTTTGAGCATGAGGTTGCCGTCCTTGTTGGGGCTGCTGAGTTCAACAGTGAACACTTTGTTGTTTTCATTTGGAATGATGAAGATCGGCTCTTTGTTCTGAATCTGATCTCTGTCCTCCAACTCCAGAGTGCCTATCTTCTCATTCAGCTTGTGGTCCTCTGGAACGTGCAGCTCGTACGTCTCTGCAGACAGAAAACAGACGATCCGTGTGAATATAAGACAGCTGCAGTAAATATGTTCGTATGAATAACCCTGATTTTAAAAACAAGATTTCCTTACTTCGGGTGAAGGAAGCAATGTTATCGTTGGTGTCGGTGACGGTGATGTTAACAGTGGTGGTGGATGTGCTGCCTGAGGCCATTCCTCTCATGTCCTGAGCTTTAACCACCACTACATACTGACTCTTGGTTTCGCGGTCCAGAGTGCTTGTCTTGCAGCTGATCACACCTGCAGAGAGACAGTGAGAGAGACGGACAGACGGAGAGGGTGTTATCTTTGAGGTCAGCTCTGACTCATATTCAAGTAAAAATAGCTTCATTGACTTGTTAAAGAAGAATCAAAAAAAGACAGTGTTGCTGCAGGATAAGGATCATGTTGGAGATCAGAGCAGCGAGCCTACCTGTGATGCTGTCGATCTGGAAGGCAGAAAGGTCTCTGTCTTGGTTCAAAGAGTACCTGAGCTCTCCGTTAGCGGTGCTGGCATCATCGGCATCGGTTGCCCTCACCTCCACTACTTTAGTTCCTAGATGAAGAACATGAATGTAAAAATATACAATAAGGCACCATGCTGTCCAACCCGAATGTTCTTGTACTGAACACTTTCTAACTGATTAACACATGGGGATTATGTGCTAAGGTTGTGTTATTCGAGTCGCCAGTGTGCCTCCTTGTCACAGAAGAATGTGCTAATGATTGTGACAGGTGTTGACATTATGTTGTTCTCCCAGACTTTTCACAGTACGGTCTATTTTTAATCTAAATTATCACTGGATGGTAAATGTCAAATACTCGCAGCAATATGAACTTTTTTTCCTGCAAGAGTTTGCTTCATTTATGGTGTTGCAACATGGTCTGCAACGGGTTTAGACTGGTTGGAACGCACAAGCCTGTTGCCAGGGGAAATAATGCAAACCACGGGATACGTTGAATGTCGAAGTGTCTGAACTGAAAATATGTTTCATATCAGCCTGGTGTCACACTTGCAGAAAGGCACTATTACACATTATTAAAGTTGTGAAACGATTGGTTGATTTAGGCAACAAAACTACTTGGTTATGGTTGGAAAAAAAGGTCATGGTATAATAACAATCGCCCTAAGCAGACTTTCTTACGTAACATTACATAAAAAAACGTTAAGTCAACGATTACTTTTTACACTATAAGTTTACACTATATGCAACAAAACTACGGTAATGCAGTTAAGTTTAGGCAACAAAACCCACTCGCTTAGTTTTAAGAAAAACTTAAAGTACGGGTACCTAGTAAAATACGGACAGAAACAACGTAACGGAAGTCACGTCAGAAACGTCACTAATGTAACTTCAGAATAACTCCACAACACTTCACAAAGTCCTGTGTCCTCACCCACCACCAGCAGTCTCTCTCTCCCTTTTTAGTCTACGTCACTAGCTCCGAGCGTAGCATATTTACATGGATGCTTTTCCATTGCAGTCAATACAGACTACATGGCGTTCACATGACACGCCAAAAGCTAGAACGGCGTTCTTATTGCACGCAAAGTAGTAATTTTAAATGTTATTTTCTTTTTTTCTAGTAAAGTTATGACTTTATTATCGTAATATTACGACTTTTTTCTCATAAAGTTATGACTTTATTCTCGTTATATTATGACTTTTTTTCTCGTAAATTTATGACTTTGTTCTCGTAATATTCTGACTTTATTCTGTAAATCTCAGATGTTTTTTCCCTCAATGTGGCCCTAATACTCCGCAGTACATCTGGTCTTTGGCCCTCACTGCATTAGACTTATATACTATATACTTAGACTATAAACTGTGTTACCTTCATCACAATAATCAGATGTTTTGCGGCTCCAGACAGATTATTTTTTTGTTGCCTAAATTGTCTCTTTTGATAGTAAAGATTGCTGAGCCTTGTAGTTGACTCATTCCATCACACACTGAAAAACTAAAACTGAGCACAACCTTTCAACCTGCTGTCACCTGATGATGATCTATTTTTTAGACGGTAACTCTACTCACCTATGGTAGACCTCTCCATGATGGATCCATTATATGTTCTTGGGAAAACTGGAGTGTTGTCATTGATATCCGTCACCTGGACGACAAAGTCTCCAGAATCCTCTATCAGCTGGTTGTTCCCATCAAACATGGTGGCGGTCAAATGGTACGAGCTCTTCTCCTCTCTGTCCAGAGATCTGGTGACGAACAGGTCTCCTTTGCGATCCACGGTGAAGATGGTGTTTGCTCCTTCGCCTGATATTTTAAAGTTCTTCACCTCCGCTCGCTGGCTCGACTTCAGCTGTGACAGAAAAAGAAGAAACAAGGAAAGACGGTTGACTGTCTCGTAGTTTCTCACCCAGCTGGAGTAAGCACTCAAATCAACAACCTTCCAGCAAATCTTCTACAAATAAACTGAGTATTCCAGCAAAACCACTCAAATATTCATCAAAGAGTTGATCCGCAACAAGTTAATGCCCCAGATTCTTGGCATGCTGCAGCATTAAAACTGAATGGAAGAGACAAAAATACACATTTGCCATGGCAAGTAGATTACTGATCGTTTAAAGACTAAACTGTATAGAAGCAGGGCCCGGGAAGTAGAGCAGAAACATGAGCTTCCATACCTGTCCTATCTTGTAGGCGATGGGCGCAGGTTTCTCCTCTTCCACGTAGAGAGAGTTCCAGATCCACTCTCTCTTCTGCCTGAACAGGACAGGATGGGTCTCCTTCTTCACAATATCGACGAGGCCTCGCTGCTCCGCTTCCACCACAGGAAGGTCTTCGGCGACGGCGAGGGAGACGAACAAGGCCGTAACGGCCATAAACCCCGTAGTCCACAGCTGGAGCCAAGCCATCATCTAGGACAGACAGGGATGAGGGGGTAGCGAGGGGTTAAACAGAATGAATAAGGGCGATGTGAGGAGGCAGAGAGGAATGTGGAGGCAGAGAGGAGAGAGGGAGCAAAGAAGAAGAAGGAGAGAGGAGATCACATTAAAACCACTTATCAGCTGTGGACAGACCCCTTCGCCGTGCCAGGGTGAGACTCAGAGTGAAGGCCAAGGACTCGCTGTCCCCTCACAGGCCGCCGCTGAGCTCGAGGTCTATAGCTATCATTTAGGACCAGGACTCTTAAACCTTTTCAGCCTGGGACCCAAATGAAACATTTAGCCTCTCATCATGGGACCCGGGCTGAGGCATATCACTAATGTGGTCGTATGGGGATCTATTAAACATAGGCCTGTGACCCATTTTAGGTCCTGACCCACTGGTGGAGCACGAGAGAGAGAGAGACAGACAGAAACGGAGACAGACGGACAGAGACGGAGAGAGGAGCTGACATTAAAACCACTTAGGATGTCTGTCTTTATCAGCCATTATAGAAAGGCCATTTACCATAAAGGGACTGGTTGACATTTTGAATTTTTGATTTATTTTGTTCCTCTTTAATGCGGCACATCAACTTGTGGTAAAACAGAAAGAGTTTGGGTCTAACTCAGTGAGGGCTTGCTGATAAATACGATTGTGTTACAACAGGCATTAGCAATAAGGACCAGGGTGTCAACACAGACGGCAAATCACACGGCAACAAAATTACAATCTGGCTCAACTTTTGCCGTGTGATGTAATGCAACATCATCTGGCAACGAACTGCACTGCTGTGGCCAAAACAATTAGAAGCACACATTCCTGGTAGATTACTTCATAACATGACCGTCGTGATTCTCCTGTTGGGGGCGGTAGTAGCTCAGTCCAGGGACTTGGCTTGGGAACCAGAGGGTCGCTGGTTCAAGTCCCCGCATGAACCAAGTACTGAGTGTGAACTGGTAGCTGGAGAGATGCCAGAGTGCCCCCCCCCCCTCGACATCTCTCCATTATTGCATGTACATATGTCCTGTTTGTGCATGTGTGTATGTTCTATGTAAAATAAAAAATTGAATTGAATTTCCCCTCGGGGATTAATAAAGTGCCTTTCTTCTTCTTCTTCTTCTTCTTCTTTACCTCGAGATCATAGAGATGGTGGGTAAAACAATTTGTGGTGATTTAGTTGCAGTGTGCCGTGTTTTGGCATCAGATAGGCCGTCCAACTCATGGATATATAACTTCCATTGTATTTTGTCTTCTCACCTTCACCTAGAGCAAAAAGTCCACATCAACACAGACTCCTGCTTTTTTATGTCTATTTTTGGTCTTTGGCGTTAAAAAGAATTTGCGTTGATACGTTATTATAACGTCATTTTACTGAATCTCCCACCTTGAGTCTGTATCTCAATACAAGTACCTTGGAATTGTGATTGATGATTCTCCGTCTTTTAAGCCTCACATTCAGCAGCTGGTGAAAAAACTAAAGTTGAAATTGGGTTTTTATTTTAGAAACAAGTCTTGCTTTTCCCTCGAGGCCAAAACGAGGTTTGTCGCTGCCACCTTCATGTCTGTGCTGGACTACGGCGATGTTATATACATGCATGCATCTTCTCAGAGCCTACGCACGCTGGATGCTGTCTACCACGGAGCACTGAGATTTAGTACTCATTTTAAAGCCCTTACGCACCACTGCTCTTTATATGCTCGGGTAGGAGGGTCTGCCTTGTCCACCCGTAGACTGAACAACAAGCAACAAGCAAAAAAGTCCACTAAGGGCGGGTGGGAGTGGTTGTTGATTGGGTTTGTGATCAATCACGTTGATTGGGTTCGTGTCACGTGTGAAACCAAAAGTAAACGTTGACTTTTACGCTTGTTACATAAAGTTCTCCTCTGGAGAACATGAATGTCTTTCGGCCAATCCGACTGATAGTTGTTGAGATATTTCAGTCTGGACCAAAGTGATGAACCCAACGACCAACACACAAAATCAAAGCAGCGTCACAACAGAAATTTAACCCGACAATCACAAACCCAAAATATGTTTCAAACCAACTTGAGTCTGACTCATATTAAAGCTGAAATTTGGTCTAAATCTAAATCAAACTGGCACCTCATCTGATTTATGACCTTTGATTGATTACGAGTCAGGAGACGTTTCACTCTCTTGCATCACTTGTTCGTGCCTGCGAGCCGTTTTAGCACTATTTAACCAAAATATACATGTATAAGGCAGTCTAGTAAACTTTAGCTTTTCCTTCCTACTATCTCACCCTCTCTTGTTTCTGTCTCCCCCATGGTCCCTGCCTCCCCCACTGGGCTCTATCTAATAAAGCAGAAATGCCAGGGAAATAATCTTCAAAACATTTTAGTCTATATGTGCCCTGCACTCCGGCAGATATCTCAGCGCAGCCCTGTGACATCCCCGTAGACAGATTAGTGCATCTTATTGTCTCCCAGCCATTAGCAGCAGGGAGGGAGAGAGGGAGAGAGAGAGAGAGAGAGAGATTATGATGAGGGGATTATACTGGAACAAAGTCTTCTCCCTCTAATGGCCTAATCTCGTATTTTGCTGACCTCCGCTGACCTCTTCACACGGCTCCCCACAAATCAGCTCAAACAAAGACTCAACAGTGCTTTTCAGGCCTTCAGTTCGCATCCTTTATTGTTTGGGTTTTATTTTTCCTCTTGTGTTGTTCTTCTTTGTTCGGTTTCCTTTCAGGACTAAATTAATTAAACACAAGTGCATCATCTTTTTTATTGCAATTGTGGACTTCTGAATGGAAGTGTTTCTGTGTAACGCCAGTAAACATCTACTGAATCAAAACGTAATGCCAATGACAAAGTACTTGATAATAACACTTCTTCTTATTATTATTATTCAATAACTTCAAAAGCATTGATGTTTTTCATTGGATTCATTACTTCAAAGCAATACTTGACAAATTGTGGATGCCGGTGGCGGCGCACCGCCTCGTATGCGGGACTCCCCAGCCTGCCGTGTGCCGCTCACACCCTCCAGCTGGCTGTTAACGAGGGTCTTTAGACACAGAGAAGTACTCGTATCGGTACTTGGTATCGGAGAGTACCCAAATGTAAGTACTCGTACTCGGTGGTATCGGTGCATCCCTAATATTTCTCTACTATCATAACACTTCAGAAGCACAAGCTTGAATGTAACTGGTTAAAACAGTGATGGTGTGTGATGTTTTTGTGCCATAGGCGGACTTTCATTCAGCCGTATTGACGGGATATTCTGAACCCCTGAATTATTGACTGAATTACTGTCAATACTGAAGAGAACATCTAAACAAGGAATATGTGGCAATGTCTGAATCCTTAAAAAGTGTCTTTTTTTCTATCATTTCAAAGCAGATTTGTGAGCATGTGTTTTTTCATATTTGTGTGAGTTATGACTCTGAGAATAAGAGCCAAGTGAATTATTTCCCATTCTCCGTGCGTCCCCCTCGTGCATAAGTACCCTTGGCAATATCGCCTCTACCAACAACCACCATTTATGGAAGAACCAAAACGAGTCTAAACCATCACACCAACAGGATGACTATGATGTAGGAATGAGACGGGCAATGACAACAGGGTTTAACTCTGATTCAAATTGTATCATATAGATATAATATTACATTTCACATGAATAAAACTGATGAATCATATTTTTTGGAAAAGCAAATTGGTGAGATGTTACAGTCTTGGGTCTCCTTCCTCAAATGGAAATAGTCATTAATGGTCATTTCTTTCTTTTGACATGAGTTGTGTATTTGAGCTCATTCAGCTGTAACATCTTCTTTTGATGCAACGCTTTTGAGTTCATTTAAAGTTCATTTAAAGCTGGTATTGCTTTGGTAATGTACTTCAGAACATATTTTACCTAACTAAGTGGTTTGCGTGGCGTACGAATGACACGCGAGAATGGGCTAAAAAGCGTCCTCATGACGTGCGGTTTGTCAGTGTAATGTCGTGGTATTTAGACGCCTTCCCGTGAGACCGGGTTGTTTGGAGCTATAATGCTGCTAGATACTTTGATTGGGAAAGAGTTGGCAACGCTGGGCTGGGTTGTTAAGTTGGATAATTTTAAAAACCTAGCGTACTCCTGGTGGTTTCTCAAATGTTGCCGACCCAATCTTTAGGTTAAGTTTAGCTCTCATGCTGCTTTGACTTTTGTCAATTTTTAAAAAAAAACATTTGCTCAGATTAAAGAAGTTGATGGTAGCAGAGTGAAACAGAGACATGGGATGTTTCCTGACTGTGTCCTGCCGTGTCCTTCTCCTCACCATGCTTAGCCTTAACCGTGCGTCACCTCGTATCCTTCCTCCTCAACATGTTCTGGACAAACTTATCAATCCCACCCCGTGTGCTGTACGTGTATCTTCTCACGCAGGGGCTTCCAAAAACATGAAGACAGGAGTCCTTGAATGACTCTCAAAGAAAAGAACAAGCAGAGTCTGTTATCTCTATTTCTAGACCAATAATAAGGTAGTAAATTAGCCTGAAGAGATTGAGAGGAAAACCTTTTTAAAATGTGTTGAGAAAACTGAGGAACATTTGAATGTAAGAATGCAAACTATGTGGTTAAATATGTAGTCGTCTAATTTTTGCTGAAACATAACTGAAGCTGTTTAAGAATAACTTCATTATTATTTAGTCATAATCATGTGAGACAAATATATTTCTTATAATTGGTTAAACCTGACTGAGACCCATTTAAGTGTGTTTAAGATTGTTGGTATTACAAGTTAACCATTTCTAACTATATACATATTTACTGACATAAGTGCTGCTGGCTTTGTGGCTTTCTATTACTGTAAATCAGACATTTCCATGGGTCTGTGGTTGGACATGTTTGTTTCTAGTTGTATTGCTGCTCATGTTGTTGGTGGTTGGTCTAATCCAACGGGACGTACAAACATGTAAGTCAATACAACTCAACTCAAACCTGTATTGAGTTTCATATCGCCACTGGGCTCTGAACATTTGAGATTGTATCTACAACATCATGAAAACAAAATAACATTTCCAATCCATTTATTAGGGGGTTGCTATGGTTATATTATTGTTATTGGATTTATAATAGATATTGTTTGAATAAATTATGGCTTTAGCCAACATTTAGTCCATTTTGTTTGTTTGGGTAGTTGTGAACACATTAATCGTACTCTGGTTTGGACCAAAGCAACCGTTTACAAATGAACCAAATCACAGGCTGCCTGTGCGGGTATTTGTTGAGATGGACGCAGGTAAACGTCAGGTTAACATGAGAGGGAGAGGACGGACCTGGACTTCTGCAGAAGTCCGATGTTTCCCTGACATCTGGGCCGAAGAGAACATACAGAATATGATAAATAAAGTCCACAAAAATAGAAGCGTTTAAAAAGTTATTGGAGATAAACTGGAGGAGAAGAGATCCGTGTCCACGGTAGATCAGTGCCGAGTCAAAGAGAAACAACTTTGACAGCAATATTTCAAAGTCTGTGCATAGAGGTGGCTCTCCAGATGAAAAAGATAAATTATGGTTGTAACCGTAATAGCCGTCTGATTAAAGGCTTTTTAACTTTTTGCTAGAAGACCTTCGTTCTTTTGTGAACTTCTGTGTTCTCTACCAAAGAGCACCTTCATTATGTCATCACACAAAGAACAGTTGATATAGAGCTTGACTCAGACTCCAGCCAGACTAACATCTTACTCACACACACACAACAACATCCTATGATTACACACTTACACACACACAAAGTTATTCCTGTGATGACAAATCCGTTGGGGGCATTTTCCCTAAAAGGGGCATTTTTTAAAAACGGCGTTTCCTTCGTCAGAGAGCAGCGTATTACTCCTTCTCTTTTATCAGCAGCAGGAAGCGTAAACACAATGCCTTCTGGGAAATGCCGCAGGGTCCGTTAATGAAGGGTCATCATTAGTGAGTGGACACACCCTTCCTGGTATTCACTGCTGACTTCACGTCCGTCTCTCTCTCTCTCTCTCTCTCTCTCTCTCTCGTCTGCTGTCTCACTTTGACGTTCTTTAAATCATTTCTTTCCTCTTTCTTTAAATCTCTCCGGTTGAATCTCTCAAGGTGAAAACTGCATCTTGTTTTTTTCCACACAGTCTATTTCTGTTCCCTGTCTATCATTCTACCTTTATTCCTTTTTGCACTTTTCCTTCTTCACCTCTCTGTTTTTTTTTTCCATCCCCGTCACTCTCACTTCCTCACCTTATTTAGCACCTTAGAGATGCTGTTGGAGGATAAACACCAATTTAACAACTTGCAATTAAGCTCCAGATTACTTGTAAACTGTTACTTCCGTAGAGAGAGTGTAGACTGATGGATAGGAAGCGACAGGAGTCTCGAGTATGATCAAGAAGATGTGTTTAAAGTTTAGATCTTTGTTCATACAATTGTCATTTGTATTTATGCTATTTGTTGTTAATCTTATGATAATTACCTTTTTTAATTTTCCTCTCAACTCCTCTCAAGTGTCATGCATGCAAACTTCACTTCAGGATTACTCAAAAGTTATTTATGGCATCATTTATCAAAGGCATCTTTCAGAGGTATGAAGAGTAAATAACATCCAGGAATATCTGTAATTACATCTGTACATTGTCCGCAGGCTAGGGAGTGTGCGTGAGTGTGACGGAGGAGCAGAAAACAGACAAGACGCGGAGATACAGTTGTCATTCTCCGGGATGTTTTTGTGACTGGCAGACAGGTCTGACCTAGTTTCATTCAACCAAAGGCTAAAAGCAGAGAAACGAGTCGACGAGACTTCATAATTCTGGCGGTCGCTGAAGGGTCGTTGAAGTTCATGAACAGAAATACTCCCGAGCTCTGAGCTCCATGATGAAATCTGAGCAGAGACAAAGGATGTCTTTTGTCCATCTGTTAATCATACATTGGACGCTGGTGAACAGCATCCACACATAAACTTGAGTAACATACAGACTCTATATAAGAAGTGGACGTCGTCACCGTGACTTCACCGATTGGTTTGTGAACTCTGTGACATGTTTTCCCTGGTCGTGTTGCGTTCTTTCTGTATATGTTTTCCTTAGTTTACGTACTTATTTTAAGCCACACCATGATGTATGGACCATGATGTTTTTCCTTAACCTAAATAGGTGATTTTGTTGCCTGAACCCGGACGTTACAGTAGTTTAGTTGCGTGGCGTACAAATTAGACGCGGAAAAAGCTAAAATGTGTTCTCATGACACGCAGAATGACTGTCTGATGTTGTGGTATTTACATCATTTATATATACGCCTTCTCGTGAGACTGGATTGCCTTAGATCAGGGGTCAGCAACCTTTACTATCAAAAGAGACATTTTAGGCAAAGAAAAATATCTATAATGATCTGTCTGGAGCCGCAAAACAACACAGTTTATAGTCTAAGTATATAGTATATAAGTCTCATGCAGTGAGGGCCAAAGAGACAATGTACTACGGAGTATTAGGGCCACATTGAGGGGGAAAACATCTGAGATTTCCAGAATAAAGTCACAACTTAACGAGAAAAAAAGTCGTAATATTACGAGAATAAAGTCATAACTTTACGAAAATTTTTTTTTAATATTATGAGAATAAAGTCATAACTTAATGAGAAAAAAAACATGTAAAATTACTACTTTATAATATTATGACTTTATTCTCATAATACTACGACTTTTTTTCTCTCTTCAAATTATCACTTTACATAAGTCTTTACATATGACTTCCTCAATTTGGCCCTAATACTCCGTCGTACCATAAACCTACAATGATAAATAAAAATGAAAATGTTGTTATTCATTTCCATTTTTAAAACTCCCCAGGCAGCCGCTGGAGAGGAGCTGAAGAGACGCAGGTTGCTGACCTCTGGATTAGATGATGATTCCTAAAGATCCCCCTGAGCTCTATCAGCATGCTGAGGCCACAACGTCCAAAAGAAATATCAAAACCTGTGCAGATAATCATGTAATATATTGAGCTCCTTCATGCTCCCCAGAGGATGAACCTTTTCCATTCAAGACAATCAAGGCAAATGTGCCACCAAAATATCAACATTTTTAAAGGAGATACCTACTAAGGCTACTCATGATCCCCAGAGGATGAACCCTGTTGACTTTGACGATCACATGACCTTTTCCTCTTCTGGCTCCACCCTTACTGAATATGAACGTTTGTACTTTGCACACCAGATAGTCTGCTGCATAATGGAACAGGCTGGCATTTGCTCATACTCCCCAGAGGAAGAACCTGTTCTGTAGAGCCAGTCAGAGGTCAGATTTGACCAATTTTGGGCCGGCTGCTACGATAACAAGGCTCAGAGAAGAACTAAATCATGTCTATTTATTATGAGCATATCAGCCATACGAGCTCCAGAGAGGAGCACCGGTATAGAAAAGTCTGGTTACATACTGTATAAATCTCCAGAGGACGTCTTTGAGTCTACTTTTACCACCCTGAAAATCAGGGGTTTGTTTATTTGTGTGTATGTAGCACAGGAAGTGATTCTGCCACCTCAAATCTGTGATGTTCGACGGCTGAACGCTGCAGTGTGTGTGTGTGTGTGTGTGTGTGTGTGTGTGTGTGTGTGTGTGTGTGTGTGTTGTTGAGATTAAAACAGGTTTAATCACAGAGCAGCTTCTAACAATCTGTCTGCCAGCGAGTCACACCAGGAACCGCTACCACACACACGCACAAACACACACACACACACACACACACACACACACACACACACACGCACAAACACACACACACACACACTGTGTCCTCAGTAACACTGTCATGTCACAGAGTTTATTCATTCATGCTCTGATTGGTGTTCTTCCACTTAATTCTATTTTCTTTCACAATCAGACAAATGTGATTTTTATTCCAGCGAGCCTGTTATGAATGATGTGGGGCGGCTTTAAATCTGACAGTAATGACCAACAGACCATCTGAAAATAATTTAAAGCCTAGCCGTGTTATCCTCGTCGGTTCTGGCTCAGCTGTCAGCCCCCCGTCTCCGCCGAAGGCAACATTTTCCAACTCAGGCACCTCGGAGCATCAGTGGAAATGTTCAAGGAGCCCAAATATGAGGGATTAAGATGTTTCCCGTCTGAATGATCTGAACGTGAACTATCATATAATTCATGTTCTTATTTAAATGCTGATTATTTCTTTTTTATTTCAAACATCACAACTGCAGGTGGTGAAAATCTTTTTTCTCAATGTGTCCAATCTGTCCATTTGAAAGCCACACGTCCTCCGTGTTGAACCGAGGTGGAGCAATCACAACAGTGGGATTTGCATTTATCACAGCGACTCTAACATCCAACAACATAGCACTACTCTGAGAGGGAACATACACTGAGAAGATGCATTTCTTTGCAAATGAAAGAAAGCATTGATCGAGTTAATCTTTGCATGTAAACTATGAATTAAAAATCGATTCTGTGTTTTTGAGAATCGATACACCCCTAGTATAAATAACACAACATTACAATCATTACGTGTGTCGTGAAAACGCATTTTAGCCTTTCCGCGTGTCATTTTTACACCATGCAGCAAAACAAAACGGACGCAGTTATGTTGAGGCAACAAAACAAAACTCACTTAGGTTTAGGAAAAACATCATGGTTGGGCTTAAAATGAGTATGTAAACTTTCAAACTCATACATATGGAAGCAACGTAACAGAAGTATGGAAAACACGTCACAAACATCCCTAACGTAACTTAAGCCCTGTGTTTGTTGGACCCTCTACCTTTTTATTGTGGGTCACTAGCTCTGAGCGTAGCATATTTACGCGGCTGCGTTTACATCGTAGTCGGTACAGACTTCATGGCGAACACAGTCTCAAGGCAGATCATGAAATAGTGACGAATTTTTATAAATTTGATTTGTGTACAAAGACACACATTTCCCTTGACGTGACGCCCATGTCAGTTTCCGCTTCAGTCATTTCATAATAAAACTAATACACCGGGTCAGGTTTAGGCAACAAAACGACATAGTTAGGTTTAGGAAAAGATCACGGTTTGGGTTTAAGTAACTACGGAAGTGCTGTAACTTATGGTGCCTTCAAATGGGGTCGTGTTTACCGTGTTTACGAGTTGGGTCCATATGAACGCCGCCCTCGTGTCGTATTCACGACCTCGGAAGTGGAAAGTTTCTGAAATTTCTGAGTTCACGAGTTGTGACGTGTTTTTTAATGTTGACAGAAATGGCGGAAGTTATGGAAGATATTTTTTTGGTGCATAATAAGTTAACATATTGTAATTTTAGCCGTATATTGTTTTTCTTCGTAATTATATAATATGTCTGAGGAGAATGTTGATATTCCCAACGGCCTCATCTCTTTCTTCTGTCATTATGTCTTTACATTTCCTGCATTATGTTACCTTCTTGCTAGCTTGTTAGCCTCTGTGGCTTCTAGACGCCAACAGTACCGTTAATATTGCCACGACTTAACCACTTGAACTCCAAACACACCGTGTACACGACTTCCCGTGTTGGAAACACAAGCTCACGAGTTTCATTTGAAGGCAGCATTAAGAACAGAAGTTACGTGACGAATAAATCAACTTTGACTCCTGGGCGATAGTCCTGTGTTTTCCTCCTCCCTCCGCAGCGTTCGCCGCTCTTTTTACCACACGGTTCACAATTACCTGGATTACATACAGATTGATTTTGTGCAGACCATCACGTGAAAAAATTCGAAATTTTGTGACTATTTCACGAACTGCTGTGCGACTGCGCCGTCATGGCGAACAGAAGACGTGCAAAAAGCAAGAACAGCACTCTTATTTCACGCAAAGTGACGTATACCGTGTCATTCATACGCCATTCAGCGGGACCGGGTTGGACCAATCAGGGAAGACTTCACAAGCACGTTAAATTAAAGAATTTAAACTTGTTCCTACACAAGGTGAAGTGTGGTAGATTATGTAAAGTTGCAGAATACAGGTCAGAAAATAAAGCCGTAACTGGGTCTTTCAGTTGTAATCAGCGACTTCGGCGGCTGAGCTAACGTCGCCACAGCTGGACAGCTTGTCAACCGCTCTGACATATATCTGAATGAATGGCTCTAATCATGAATCTTGTGTGTATGTGTGTGTGTGTGCGTGTGTGTGTGTGTGTGTTGAAGTCTACCCAGATGGCACCCAAAGGATTTTCACTGATAGTTCCCTCTCCAGGAATTAGACCACTGGGTTTAGTTGCATCAAAGGCTTTCTGCGTAACAACCAAATCAAATCACCTCTTGTCACTCGGGGCCACGGATCCAGATCCAACGAAGAATAAAAATCACTACAGAGGAGCTATTATTCTCACATGCACAGGGTGGACGAAATAACAGAAACAGCTCATGGGATCCAGGACGACTTCACCGCATCAAAAATGATCTGAATAACCTCTCAAATGTTGTTGAGGAGGGGCATATTATATATATCAGGCAAGTCTTCAGCTGACAAAATGACACCACTCAGCTGACAAGATCTTCGCCACTTTGGAAATATTAAATGGCGTCATCAATACTTTATAGTCATCAAGTTGACAGCTATCTATGTATAACTCTTCAAAATGAACAGCTAAAGACCTCCTGGTGGATTTGGTTTCTTATTTCCCCCCCTGCTCTGTCCAGATCATCCTGTATCGTCTTAATGGTCACAGCCGTGTCTGTCTTCATGGAATGACAGTCCAGCCTCTGGGGGGGGAAACAGCGCTCAATTACAGCATTCAAATCTACGCCGAGCTGTCCGAGGTCATTGGCATAACATATGTGAAGAGTGACGGTGGCCGACAGCATGTCCTTAAAGGGCTCATAACCATCATTTCAAGTTATTTCGGTACCTTCTCCTAGACAGTTTTGACCGGTATTCATGGGCGTTTCACCCCTGGAGTGACTAGGGAAGTAGCCTGGAGCGTTTTTTTTTTTTAAAGGATCTGGGTTACATTCTCTGCTGTACGCTGCTTTTCAATCAACAGGGAAATTGTAATTCAGACTCCTATTTGCTGAACCGGAAAGCTTCGGATGTACATTTGTCTCTCACATACTTGTTATAGGTGCACGCATAACACACACACACACACACACACATAACACACCTGCACAATCAGTATTTCACCTTTAAATTTCTCTAAGATAGAAAAAGAAAACTTACCACACAGATAGATGGTCCAAGCCACGTAGAATCTGTTGATTAGACCTTTAATTGGGTGCAAATTGAAGCCCAAATCCTTCAAGGTGCTCTCTTTGCTCACTCAAACTGGGGTTATAGTTTAATAATGTGGCAGGTTGTGGTAGAAACTAGAGGCTGGCAGGTGGTCGTGTAAAACCACCTCCACTACGTCTCTCTTCTTTTTGTGTGCGTCAGGTTTTTGTGATGTTGAAAGAGAGCAGCAGGTGCAGTGATTTCTCTCTCGGTGTCTGTACAAATCCTTTTTCTGGACTGTGGAGCAGATAAAAGTCTGTGATGAAGTATCTTGATTGAGTTGGATTTCCAAAGACAAACACTTATTGAGATATCACTCTTCTTCCGGAGGTTTAAGCCGCTCCAGCTTCAAAGTTTTTATTCAAAAAATGTCTTCAGGTTGTCGAGGTTCTTCTTCAGAAGTCCAACAGGTTTTGAGGCTCTTTTTTTCCTCCCGTCGCCTCTGATGTGGTTTTTCACATCCAGCGGCCAAAAAAGTGTTGAACCACAGCTGTCCCACCGCAGTCCCCTCTCCTCTCACACAGGTCACTGCCCACTTCCTCTTCCTGTTATTGTGGTCAGTCTTCTTCGCTGGGGCTCCCTGCTACCGCTCCTTTTTCCTGTCCTGGAGAGGGGGACAAACAGAGATATGGGGAGAGGTATGGGATTGGTAGTGAGACGGAGAGAGGGAGTGCATATGTCAGAACAGCTCAAAGACGCTCGGAGAGGCAGAGAAAGCAGCCGGCTCATGTTCATGAAGCAGATGGAGTGAGTGTGTGTGAGAGAGAGAGAGAGAGAGAGAGAGGAGAGAGGGAGGGGAGGGTGATGGAGAGTAAGGTGAGAGAGGCGTTACTTCCTCAGTCCTTCTCAGAGAGAGAGAGAGAGAGAGGGAGAGACGGAGAGTGGGGAGAGATTTATTATTCATGTGTGTGAGATAAGGATTAAGTTAAACAGGTTATTGGGGATAATCCTCAGAGATTTCCCCACATGAGGCTAGTAAATATTTCAGAGGGCTGACTTCGGCGGGTGAGTGTATCTGACAGAGAGATCTCGTCTAAGCCAGTAAATGAGATGAGTCGGACGCCCCGCCACACACACACACACACACACGCACACACACACGCGCACACACACGCACACACACACACGCACACA
Organism: Sebastes umbrosus; assembly: GCF_015220745.1. NCBI lineage: Eukaryota > Metazoa > Chordata > Actinopteri > Perciformes > Sebastidae > Sebastes > Sebastes umbrosus. The sequence goes on from NC_051278.1 coordinate 1,437,794, forward strand.
CACACACACACGCACACACACACACACACTCCATCTATCTCGCCACCCCCCTCCTCTTCTCTTCAGAGGGGGGGGGGAGTTGGTCGTCAGTAATTTGGCGAATTGGACAGGAAAGCCGGCTGTGTGTTTTTACATGAAACCTCTCCTGTGGCAACAGCAGTCCTGTCTTTCTTTTTCACTTCCATCCCTCCCTCTCTCTCTCTCTCTCTGTCTTTTCTTCTCCCTCTCTCTCTGTTTGCTCGCTCTCTTGTTATTTGCAGTTTCAGATCCCCTCTTCATACAATATTTTCCTCACAGCTGGGAGCAGCGCTGCCTAACATCAACATGACAAAAATCAACATTTACTTTCAATCCTCTTCTCCTTATTGCAGCAGTGCCGTATGTGGAGTATCTCTCTTCTACAAAAATGCACTTTATTTCAACAAGTTCTTAAAACTGAAGGACAAAAAGCTTGTGGCCTTTTAAAAAACTGATTCATATGACCTTTTTGTGATCCGCCAGCTCTTCGGTTAAAGGGACTGTAAGAATCAGAAATGTCTTGTTAACAGCGACACCTGTGGGCGTTAAGTCAATGAACGTTAGCGTCGAGATTCAACGTATCCGTGGTTTGCAGAAACGTTACGATGCCAACATTTTATTTGGCGACTTGAAACTCCACAGGGAGCCTGAAAGGTTAAGGGGAAAATTATTAAAAGAAACAGATGTTGACGAGAGATAGGAAACGGGACACGACAAGCATCGTCCCGTCTCAAATTCACAGGCTTTGTTTCCCCGTCTTCAAACTCATTTATCTACTAGTCAGTCAGCCTTCTTGGGTAACTCTGTTAGCTTGTATTCCAAAAAGTATTTGGATATCTTTTATCACCCTGCTTTTCTAAGAGTCGCCTGTTTTTTTGACAAAGAACTAACATCTAACTTTTTCTGTCAATTTAGACAGATAAGGGAGAGACGAGTGACTTCTGATGACAGTTACACACCAGAGGGAGAAGAGAGAAAAAGCCTGAAGGAAAGTGTCTGAAAATGTATTTTTGATGTTATTCTAATCTACTATTGACTTACTATACCATAATTAATACTCTGTGGTTTATGTATCTGTACTTATATAATGTGTAATTTGTATTGTGCATGTTACTTCGATCATTAAATCACCTTTAAACCGAGTTAAATGTGATCAAAGTGAATTGGGCAGAGACAGTGATGTATGTATGCATGTAGAGGAAAAGAACAAGAGAGGAAATAACAAAGAGAGAGAGAGTTGGTCCTCGTGTCGGCTGTCGTGTAGAGATGATGGTTGTCCCACAAACAAACAAACAAAACGTCACAAATATGATGGAAACTTGTTTACACGTCTCTCTCTTTTGCTCTCCCCCCTCTGTGTCTCTGTGTCTCTCTGTCATTCTGTCTTTTCAAAAAATCCTCATGCTCTTGGCCTACTTTCCTCAAAATAAAAAAAAAATAAAAAATCCCACTTTGGCACTAAAAATTGCATCCTCGCTCCGCTCATGACATGTAAGGAAACGGGTGATATCCCCCCACTGGTGGTTTGACTGGAAGAAGACCACTGGGAGTGGAACATCAAGGACTGGAGGACTGAGAGAGACTGACAGAGAGAGAGAGGCAAATGTCTGACATGCCAGATCTTTTTTAACAGCGCCACATCAGCCTAAAGACGTCGCTTTCATCATTAACACCTACAGTGCTTTTATATTTATATTTTTAAAAGAATATTCAGAGTAGGGCCGGGCGATAAGACGATCGGCGAACAGCTGTTTTGCTATCACGGACGTGAATATTACACATCTGTATGAACGTGCAGTACCAGCAGGGGGCAACAAAGCCACTCACTTAGTTTCAGACAAGAAAATATGGCGCTTAATTAGTATCAAAACCCCGCGCACAAAACAGTATCCGCGAGCGGAAAAGCATCCTCGCGAGGGAGCATTTCTGCTACTGTCTGTTCCATCCCTGCCTCCAAAGTCTCAAAAGTCAACTCGACGAGCGAGCGAGTGGAGTTAGTTGCGAGCGCGTAGAGAGGGTCGAGTGAGCGTTCATCACAGCCCCGCACTCACGGACGCCGAGCAGAAATGCTCCCTCGAGAGGATGCTTTTCTGCTCGCGGATACTGTTCTGTGCGCTCACGGGTTTTGATATTAATTAAACGCCATAAGAAAACCACTCATTTAGGATCAGGCAAAAAAAACACTTAGTTAGGTTATGGAAAACGTCATGGTTGGGCTTAAAATAAGTAGGTAAAATAAGTAAATCATGTACGGAAACAACGTAACTTCAGTACGGAAAACACGTGACAACCGCCACGACAAAGCACGAGATAAACGTTACGCTAACTTACGGTAACTTGCAAAACAAAACACGAGTCTCCTGTTTGAAAGTGTTTGTTGGACCTGCCCACCTCTCCACCACAAGTCTCACTTTATATACTATGTAAACATAGCTCTGAAGTTAGACTTCCATCACTACAAAACACCTTCATGCAGGCGTGTAATATTCACGTCTCGGCGACACACAACACGTCACTGTCACGCTTTCTCCTGGATGAAAACCTTGTGTTTTATTGCGCCGTACCGCGTGCATATATAGGCTCAGAAACATGTTCAGAAAGTGGACTGGTTTGAAGAACACAGTGTTGATTTTCAAATCATACTGATACTGATCATGTTTTTCTTTCCTCAGCGTTACGTTTAGTCTCCAACAATTACACATTGTTATCTGCAAGCAGCAGGCAGCACACACACAATAGAGCAACGGACTGCAGATGTGAAATCTGACCTTTTGTCCACCCGGTGCGTTGGTATTATTATTATACCTAATTATCACATAGGAGCACTGGTCAACCTACACATTAAAGGACCGTGTTGCAGTTCTACACCAATACATTTATGTCTCCACCCGTATTCCTTTATCTGATCAGGCAGTCAGAGGACGAGGAAAAGCAAGAAAAGCTGCAGTTTTCCTGGTTTTAAAATCTTACTTTAGCTCCCCTCTTTTTCAAAATCTCGCCGTCTTATCTGGTAAAGAGAACGATTACACGTCTCGGGGCTGATGTGAGTCTTTCTTGCTGCCATTTGGCCGGTGCTTGCATCATCAGGTGTAGGATTTTTGGGTGGTGAACAGAGCCTGCCTACGACATACAGAGAGTATTGACGAGTGCAGTGGAGTATATAAAGGCTTGTCATCACGTGATAAAAGCACGAGATGAGGTTGAAAAACTGTGAAGTGGTTCCTTAAAAGTGGTTCCTCTGTGTGTCCTTGGTGAATGATTTGGTCCATAGTGCCGTGCTAACGTTTACTGTCAGCTCACTATTTCACATATAAAAGAGAACATGAACTTTAACACACAAAGTTATTAAAAGGAAATAAAAAAATGGAATTACACAAATCAAAAGGAAGGTAGAAACTATTTTTTTTCATTTAAAAAGATAAAATGAGGAGATTGAAAACTTAAGTGCAGCAGTTCTTATTGAGTCCCCTCACCCCCAGATGATGAGCGAAGTCGGTGCAGAAGAACAGAAGAAAGGAGGTGGAGCTGCTATTTTGTTTGATAATTATTTCCAATGAAAGCAGATGTCTTGTTGGAAATGCTGCTTCTTTTGAACATGTTGTTCTTCAGTTGAATTCCTCTTGTTGAGCTGTATTTTTAAGCATCTAAAGGCCACCTATAATATTGTGTGCAAACTTTTTTTAATTACGTTGCTTAAACCTGGGTTGGGTTGATTGTGACGTCTATAAAGAGAGGTTTTGCATTATTAATTTAGAACAATAATGTACATGTCCCTGTGTCAGTAGCCATGGAACATCTGACCACTAAGTCATGCAATAAATTTGCCTCCTTCAAAATTAGACAAGTTCTCAGTACCTCCACATCAGGTATCAGTTCTGTATCTCAACTTAAAACTTATTCATTTACCATGACACAACTGGAGCTTATAAATTAGCAAACTTTGGAAGAAAGTGTGCAACAGCTGACATCCTCCTCCTGCAGCCTTGTCATTTAAAGGTGTTTTTACCTGCATGGCATCAGATCTTCAACATTTTTATGCTATCTTCCACAGGCCCCTAAAAACTTCAGTTATTACAATGTGATCTCATGAAGGCGTTTAAATATCACGCCACTTATAAGGACATTTTGTGTGTCACGTCTACGCATTTTAAGCGTTTCACGTGTGATTTAACGCCTCGTTCTCATTCCCAACTCGTCTTTTATTAAATCAAATTTGGTACAAATTCATATCTTTCATTGCATTATTTGCATTCTCCTCTTTCATTCTATTTTAGCGTATTTTATCCTCTATAGTATTTCATACTTTAACTATTTTGTTGAAAGGTTTTGTACGAAGAAACTTGTCTTGCCTGGATTCTTCTCCATGAATCCAAGGCTCAACTTTTATTATTACAAGGAATTGGTTGTGTAAATGTGTTTGTGAATGTTTTCACCTTGAAACCGTTAACATTTAACATTTAACATTCATTTCATCCAGAATTTCACAATTATTTTGTCACAGATTTCCACTTCGTACATGCAAGACTCTGCTAAAATCTTACATGAGCAGACAGGAGAGAGCCTTACACCCACCTCATACATGCCTAAGAACAATGTTTTCATGCTTATTAGTCCACAAGCTAATCACTGAATAAATTCAGCATGTATTTTCAGTCATGATTCATTAGTCGCGCAGTAACACATTTGTTAATCGCCTCGCCATCACATAAAAGGCTGTTAGAAGAGCTTTATGTAAATGTCAGTCAGTGAATTTCAGCGCAGTGATCAAAATGGTTTAATGGTTTTACAGACTTCCCCACTGTGTGTTGTTGCATCAGACGCTCCATTCATTCCCAGTGAAAAGCTGCATTTTCTTTCCTCATCCGCAGCAGTTGTTGTTGTGCATTTAGGTCAAACATACTGGGATTATATATAACCAATTCAATATATATATATACACTTGAGCAGATGTATTGAAATAGCCAGTATCATGCTTGTGATTAGAGGACACATCACACTGGTACATTTGTATTCCACTCAGGAAATGAAAGCAAGCAAGTTGGAATAATTAGGTTCCTCTTTCCGAGTGATTCCCACTAAGTGTCACATTAAGTCCCACATTATACTCAGGAGGGGGTCGAGTTAGCGTTAGCAATCTCTCTGTCAATGGGTCCAGTTGTGGTGATGGAAAATGATCAGGAACCTTTGACCCTAGCTCAGGCAGCCCAGTCGCACAGCAGTTCCTGAAATGGTCACAAAATTTGATGTATTGATTCGTTTACATAGACACGAATTTGCACACACATGGACGAGCACCGCCGCATTGTAACTACTTCACAGACACAGAGCGGAGAGAGGACCTCAACTCAACAACGCTACCTCATGACAAGTAACCGCGGCAGTGCTACTGCAGGGCTGAGTTTTCTTTTCCATTCTCCAGGAAACGTGCGGCGGCAACGCGCTTTGAGTTCAGTCTGGTGCACGCCAAGGGTAGAGTACGAGCAGGGTGGCGTCTGATTGGTTCTTTCCAAGCGGACCGCGAGGCAGTGATCGGTAGACGTTGTTACAGGATTACAGCAGCTACAGGTTACGACTCTTTTCCGGTCCTTTTTCAGAGCTCATCAGTAATGGATCGCTGTCGGGGTGTAAAGACCATTTCAACCAATAGAACAGATAGTGAATACTGGAGAACATCGTCAACCCTGCCTTTAAGTAGCTTTTGTCACGTAATTTCCGTACTTAAGTTACGGCACTTCCGGTGTTATTCTATCTTTTCCTCAGCCTAACTAAGAAGTTTTATTTTGGAAAGACTGGAGCGGAAATAAAAACGCATGAAAAATACGTTGTTAAAAGTCGTCATGAAAAAAAGGGAAATTCATGTCTATGTACACGAATCAAATGGATTACACTTCGTGACTGTATCTCAATCTGCAGTGAGACTGAGTTGTACAGAGTCACAGAGTCACCGCGGGGAGTGTTAGCAAACTAATGAGACTAACCAACAGCTACAACATCAGTCTGATACAGATGTGCCAGAGATCTCCGTAGACATCATACAGATGTTCCTTTGTACCTCCATTGTATTTTTCCTTATTTCATTCTCAGATAAAATGACACAAAACACAACAGAGCGTCAGAAACCAGCTAACATCAAACTCTTCTTCTTTTGGTGAGGTTGAATAATGACAAAAGATAAACCAAATGCCTTTAAGATGTTACGGCCCATCAGGACGCTCCATCCACAGGAGGGAAAGATCTCTGGTGTACAGAAGACTGCTGGCTGCCTCGGGCAAACTGTGGGCGCCCGGCTTTATCACAACAAACAGTTTATAACAGTTCACACTGAGTTGCAGACGCAGATTTGTTGTTTGTTTTTGAGTGTAAAAAGCAGAACTATCCAGCTTATATGCTGTCGGCCAGCTCTATCTATAAAGTTCAGTATAAGAGTAAAGCGTTCCACCCGTCATTGCTTCTGACGAGCTGTAACGGAGCGTAATGGAGTGAAACATTTAAGTATATTGTCTAATTTTGCTAAACTTTATTTGTTTCACTCCCGACTCGTCAAATACCGCCGCTCGGTCAGCGCCCCTCGACATCGGAGACCGACGGACGCTGTACCCCTCTTGCGTTACTTTTGGACAGACCGGGGACAGGGAGTCACTATACGCTTGTTACATGCATAGTGTCCTTTCAAAATAAACTTCCGTTTTCACAGGAAGTTAGGTTGAGGAAACACAACCACTTAGTTAGGGTTACGCCCCGGGCCTCACAGGGAACGTCAGCAGCGCGTGGCGGAACCTGTTGTTTTTTTATTTCGGCGTCCATGTTGACAGGTTAGAGCGGCCACACGGCCCACGGGAGCAGCGTGAGATTCGAGGTCTCGCCTATTTTTACCGCGAGCCGCGCGGTTCACAGCAACAACAGACAGTGAAGGTGATCTATTGACAGTATATTGACATCATATCAGCAACATTACTACAGTTCTGATGTCTATCTGTAGAATATGTTACGGAGATGAAAAAAAGTAAAGACTTATTTTTAAATCAACACTTCCTGCTTTCATTTCAAAATAAAAGCCTTCCAGCGTTTTTTTTTCTATGGACAGAATTCTTTTATTTGTTAACACAAGTCTTTTATTCTGAAATATGTGCCGGACAGTGTTGTAGAACATGCAGTGACTTGGAGAGCTCCATGAATGAATATAGTACGAGGTTTTAATGGTGGATTATTACTATTATTTACAAAATACCACACGTTTCTTAACATTTCTCTGTCTAAAATAAATATAAGTGATGTGTAATGAAATTAAATGGGCATTATGAAAGGCAAACTCTATGTATAAAGAAAGCAGCTGAAACGCAGCAGACAAGCAGCTGGTGCGAACACCCGATGCGTGAATCACGCAGACGCCATGCGCTCCTGACGTTCCCAGAGTGTCCCGGGTCACAGGTTCTCAGAATGCAAGAGTCTCCAAAAGTCCCAAAAGCGCTTTGCTTTAAGCATAGTGAGGCCTTTAGAACTGACTGAAAATGATATCAGAGTAGTTGAATGCATCAGTCAGTAGTGACGTGTGACGGCGAAATCATCTCCTGCATCCACAAAATGTAGTAAACAAGAACCCTGAATTAAAAGGTGGCAACTAAATGCATGTTTTCTTAGTTGCTGAAGATACTAGATTTTAATTTGGCAGTAGTGAAATGGTAAATGTATGTTATATACTGTAAATAGTGATATTATTTGTTTTATACTGCTCCTTTGTTTCATCATCTACCTCTTTTATTTTATTACCCCCCCAACCCTCCTATCTTTGTCTCTCGCTCTCTCTTTCTCTGTCTGTGTCACCCTGAGGCGGTATTCCACATTACCATGTACATCAGTCATAGGAGCTCTGCTTAAATGCACCTCATACCTCTCTCTGCGGCGGACACACACGTTTATTAGAGCACACACACACACACACACACACAGGTCATGTAGAACTCAGTCATGCATGATGACAGATCCTAATAGCTGTTACTTGTCTACACACATGCATAAAACGCAGACAAAAGCCGCGGCGGAAGGCTTGTGCTCACGAACACAAACACACACACACACATACAAACACATCAGTGCACACATAGATCATGGTGGCATGCAGGAGTGTACACACACACACACACACACACACACAGAAACATAGAGCGCATCCAGAGCCGAGTAATGTTGACAGCGACCCTGCTATTTTTAAAGGGCACACTTCACAAGATATCATCTCCTCATCATTTGTCCTCAGGGATCTTTGTCTATCTACACAACACGCACACATATAAGCAAGCATTATATAGTCATACACACACATGCACACAGTATAGGGGTTAATGTCCCATCTCTCCGGATCTGTGTGTCGCAACAATTTAAGCTGGTAAAAACTGAAATGACGTTTTTCTTTTTAATTATTATTTTAATCTGAGGTCATGGGAGACATTTCTCTTTGTTCGCCATGACTCAATTTTCACAACATTTTCAGAGTGCAAAGCGCTCAGAATGCGTCAGAATTTTACTTCAAATAAAATCATGTGGTTAATAGAATACAAAACAACATGTACTGAGTCAAATCAGCCACCAACATCCGGCCCGTTCTCACTCCAAACTCGACAAATAACGCCGACTGGGCAGCGCCCCTCACCATTAGAGGCATCCCGTGTGAAACTAACAGAGGAGTTGACTTATTTTGTCACATGACTCGTTGGTACCGTCAGTCCCAAAGAGTTGTCGTCCGTCAGACAGTTTCCTAAAGCCCAGGCCACACAGGGAACGTCAGCTGCCTCGCTGAACTGTTGCGTATCTCACGCGTGTGGCGTCCACACCAGCAGCGTTTCTGCTGCTGCTGTCAGCCCTTTCTTTCTACATAGAGTTTGCCTTTCATAATGGTCATTTCATTTCATTATAAATGTCATTTATATTTATTTTAGACAGAAAAAGGTTGATAAGCGTGTGGTAATTTGTAAATAATAGTGATAATCCACAATTAAAAACCCGTACTTCATTCGTTCATGGAACCATGCAAGTCACTGCATGTTCTACAACACTGTCCTGCAAATATTTCAGAATAAAAAACTTTCTGGAGTGAAAATTTGAGAAGTGGGCATCGATTCAGAGGTCTGGAAACAAGCTGTTGCTTTAGCTGGATGACTATCCATCATCATCATCATCATCCAGGAGACCGCTGTTCACGTTACAATCAGCTGTACGTTCGTGTCCCGTGTCCACAACGTTCAGTATCATTTTCACTGTACAAACGTAGTAGTTTTAAGCCCAACCATGTAGTTCTTTCTTAAACCTGACTGTGGTTTAGTCGCCTAATCCTAAAGAGACGCCAAGGGGCGGTATGTGATGAGTCGGGATGAGAACGTGTTGGATATTTAAGTCTGGACCAAAGTGGTGGGCGACGCCGCTAGCATGGCTCAAAAGCATGCAGATAATTGCTGTCTAAAAGGCAGCTTTAAGACTTTATTAGAAAGGAGTAAGTGTTGAACATTGGAGAGAAATATGGAGGTAAAGAAGTAAAGAGGTGGGTGAGAGGAGGAGGAGGAAACGTTCTCTTTTAGTCACATGCATGCACACAGGATTCCTATGAAACACCCCCCATTAAAATCCAGAGATAACGACCTACAAATTTTCCGAAAGTGGCTCTCCTCCCCGCTGCCTCGTCTTGTTTCACTCCCCCGTCTCCCCTTGTCTCTCCCACCTGTCTGTCTCTTATTGCTCTTGTCTTTCATCACTCCCTCCGCTCTGTGGCCGAAACCTATCAGAGGTTGAATCAATGACGAGATGTCTTGGGGTGTCTCTCTCTGTGTGTCTTTGGGTGTGTTTGTATATCTGAGGTCTGAGCCAGAGAGTATATCTGTGTGTGTGTGTGTGTGTGCACGTTGTGAAAAGAAATCTGAGCGTATGTGTATTTCTTCCTCATTATGGAGACATTTTGTGATTGTGTGGTTTAATGTGCTCTGCCTAGCTCTCATCTCGGTATTTCATATATCAAAAAGTGTGAAAAAAACACATTTACAAGTGTGTGTGTGTTTGTGTGTGTGTGTGCGTGTGCATGTGCTTGTGTGTGTTTCTTTGAGGATGCTAACTAGTGGATGCTAAATAATGCAGCGCTCTGCCGAATGCCTCTCCTCCCCAACAACATCCCCATTAGTGATTCGGGGTTTGAAAATGTTAATGCTTTTAACACAGTCACTCCTCATTCATATCAAGCTGGAGAAAATAGCAGGACTGGAGAGACTCGCTCACACACAGTATACACACACACATGGACGGAGGCAGAACCAGATAGACAGACTAGTACCAAACCACAGTTCATACAGAGAGAGACACAGACATGCAAAGATACTCCCAGACACATAGAAACTGACAGAGACATGAGAACATATAAGAAAGAGGTTCAGAAGAACGGGCTTTTGATGGTTTATTTTATTTATTCAATAGTCTGTGCTGCCTAATCTAACAACAAAACAAAAAGAGGGAACTGTTCTTTTTCTTCTGCGAAAGCTATATTTTACAAAGCGAGTCAGTCTTGTTGCTAATTCAGCTCGTTCTCATTCCCAGGGCGTCAAATACAGACGCTGCACAAGGACCCCCTTTAGCGCCGGTATGAGATTCACCGGGTTTTCCATTAACTACAATGTAAAACCATCCGCAGCTCAAAGTAAGTGCTGTGGTGATGTAGTTTAAAGAGCAAAAGAGACACAAAGGGCGGGCGGAAGGAGAGGTGGATGGTTCCAACAAACACAAGGCTTTCATCCAGGGGAACGCTGTTCGTGAAGAATTCTTAGTTAACTGAGGTGCCTTCACATTAGGCACCCGGGACCGGATCCGAGCACACTTGTCCCCAAAGTCCAGTTCGATTGATTAGTGTGAACAGTTTTACAGACATCTCTTTGTTAAAGCAGCACTTTAACAAAAGAGATGTCTGTAAAACTGTTAACAAGACACATTGAATGACAAACGTGACAACATTTTTAAATCAGGAAGGGGTCAAATTTTGCCTTGAAAATCTATTTCTATGTGCAGGTCCTCTCATCATAAAGTCTGTTGTCCACTATTTGTGTTTATGTCCAACTGGTCACACAGTTTAGAAGCAAACCAGGAGGCATAATATACTGTATGAGTAATTTTTATTGGAGGGAATGGAATATAGGAGTATATCAGCTGCCATAATAAATCCAGTGCCCTTTCAGAGTTTCACCTGATAAAAACGTCTGTGTGAGAACACCTCAGGATTTACGGGAAATGTGGTCATAGTTTTATAAATCACAAGTACTAACAATAGTGTGAGATGCCAATCCTCACCATCCATACCTCTGCTATCACCATATTGCTTTAATCAAATGTATATATAATGTATATATAGATGTTTAAACATTCTTTCCGTGGCACTTGCAGCATCTTACGGCTGCACCAGTGAGCAGCGCAGCTCAACACTTTGTTTACAGGCAAAGGGAGTGATGCTTGACTTCCAAAATGAGGCAATAGAAAACCAACTCACATTGCAGCATAGAGCATTAAAATGCAAAAACCGTGAAACCGGCGTTTTTATCCCCCCCCCCCGCCCCCCCTCCATTTGTTTGAATTTTGGGCAGCGCTCAGCAAACAAGGTGAAAAGAATGAGCCCCTCGATTTTTAAAGAAAAAAAGAGTGACAGAGAAAGACTTTATCTTTTCAAATGAGTGAATTCAAATGAACTCACAGTGCAACAGAAAATGTGTTCAGTTTAAACCGCCTGAGGCAGAAGAGGGAGAAATAAACATGCTCTGCACGCTTCCTTTTGTTATTCCTCCCTCTCTTTTGGTTTGAAAATGGAGCATCTTTAGATGAATTCTACGTCTGTGTGACACTTCAGATTTATACAGAAAACAATATATATGAAGTATGTTTTTTGTTTTTTATTATCCACACTATATTTCAAACATTGCTTTGTCTTCTTTTATATTTATGAATGCTTTGTGTTCCCTTCTACCTCATACTATTTATTACCTTTTTTAATCATTCGTCTACAGACAGGAATATTCTCGTTTTGACTGTCTAGGAAGCGTACTGTGCTGTTGGGATCACTGTACGTCCCTCTGGATTAGTCTCTGAAATGAGTTCAAAAATGTAAATGATTTCATTTTCAAGGTCACCATACTGTGAGATTCCCTTTGACACGCGGTTCTGCAGCTGTGATACGGAGAGCATCAAGGTTAAACTGTTTTGATGTTTTCAGTAGGTGATCTCCCCTCTCTCCGTCTCTCTGATGATGCAACCTCTCCTCACTCCTTGCCAAACGCTGCTAACTAGTGCCCAGACTCCAGGACCGTCGTCTCTCCCCTGCGTGCCTTTTTCTTCGTCTTTATTGGTGTGTTTTTTTCGTGCGATTCAAAATGCCCTCCCTAGAAGCACGCCGAATGCCGAGCGGGGGCCAAACAAATCTGACTGAGTTGTTTATCACCAGCGCTTGAATGTCAACTTGGCAAAAACCTGCAGCTATAGAGCTGTTGTGTGGAGAGGAATGAGAGTAATTACACAGACTGACAGACATAAACACACAGAAGAAGCTTGCGAGAGATGCAACAGTGCAATCAGAGACACACACAGTGTTTTTTTATGATAAATAGACCGAGGCGATGCTTTCATGTTGTCTCTTAGTTTACTGTATGATGAAGCCATTAATTCTCTCTACCTTTCTCTATTTCATGCAATCTCTTGTTTCCTCTTACCCTCCTTCCTTTTCTCTCTTCCCACCTTTTTCCTCTCATCCCACCTCTCTCTCTCTTTCCCCCCTTTCCCTATTTTTCTCACTTTCTGGTTCAATGATTGGAGACTTCAAATTGCCTCTGAATTTCATCATAAAACCCCACTCTGCTCTTACTGCCCTTGTTGCCTCCTGCCAAACACACAAAGATATGCTAGTGCACACGCAAGCTCATGCTAACATGCCACCAGAACCTTATTATTCAGGGTAACTATCAACAAATCCGTGTCAGAAACTGTTAGAGGGAAAAAAAGGGGGCTCGGAAAAGAGAAACAACAGAAAGAAAATTGGAAGTTGCGTGTTTGCAAAGAGCGAAAAAATATTTATTGAAGCGTCTGATGCACACAAATCAACAAAAGCACACAGAGCAGAGGAGGGAGAGATAAGAACGACTGGAACATAACATGCAAATAGGAAGGCAATGCGTCTCCAGCTCAGTGCTCTCCCGCCGGCTGCAACTAACCACTTTTCACACAAACATGCATATATTCATCCAAATTGACATGCAGGTACAATCACTAAATACTCCTGGATGGTCCTCGGGGGTTTCACAATACTGTTTCAAAAAATATAATTTATTCTTATTTCACCAGCTGAATGCAAGTAAAGAAATCTATTCACTGTAACACAAATCTGTCTGTTCAGTCACTCCTAGCTTTAACTTATTCTAACTTTGATGTGATCAGCTGGTAGGTCTTCCAGTGAAATGTCCTCATGATGAGTGTTTCTCCTCCAAACAGAAGAGGATCTGAGTTACCATGAGCAATCATATCTGCTGTGGCTAAATTATGGTACGTGTCTACAGGATCCGTCCCTTCCACGCTTCCCATTCATTGTCTATGTAAGCAGCCGTGCAATGCATTCTGGTAGCATGGCAGCGCAACTCGAGAGATGGAGCATCAGGATGGTCGTTCCTCATTTGCATAAAGTTGAGGTCTAGTCTACTTTACGTAAATCACGAGCATCCAACGCGACTCGCCGCCTCTCGAAACTCCCGAGAATCTTTTAAAATAAACGTTGTCGATCCAAAATAAAGACAGATTCATCAACTGTACGGATTATTTCTCGCCTCAGATGTTTTCAGAAACACATTTCAGTGAACTATTTTCATGAAATAAAAGAAAAAAGTTTCCAAACGAGCCTCCATGTTGTTTCCGGTTTGAAAGCTGAGAGCAGCAGCCCACGGAGGGAAAGCGTTCGTCCAATCAGATGCCTAGTGTGTTGTGTCTAGTGGCGGCCCACCAAGCGTTCAATGCTGGGAAGCAGCGCGTCCCCTCACGATAAAAAACGGCCCAGACATGTACCATAAATGAGCGTGCAGCTTCCATGGCAATCATCTGCTTCTTAGGACGCGTGCATGGACAGTTGCGGACACCACGGATGCCGCGTAGTAGTTCTGTTGTCCACCTGGAGGACGCGCTTCACACATGTGCAATAGATTGCTACAATACCACTTGTACTGCAGTGGCTGCGCAAATTTGCAGTACGCGGACGTCCGTACGGAGTCTTCGCATACACCCTCTGGTGACGAGGCCCTAGCGCACTGGTTCCCAACCTACCTTGATCTTAAGGGGCAACAAATACAGACTTGGTTTATTTTATGGTTGGCTTATATCTCAGTGTCTCATTCTGTGAAGAAAAGTAAAGTTCGTATTATTATACAGTAGAAGATGTAAACAGGATAAGGTCACGGTGAAGACCTGAACACAAGTTCTATTCAAAGAGCCTTCCCTCTCTGCTAAACAGCCTCGTCCTGCATTAGAAAAGTACGCAGTTAAAACAACTAAAGAGCTGATAGAACAATGGCCAAGCGTCAGGGTGAAGAAAACACTGAATATGTAAAAAAAAAAAAAAAAGAAGCTTATTAAATATGTATGATTGTTAACAATTAAACAAAATACACAATACAAACAAATTGTATTAAATGTCCCTAAAAGTAACATCTCAAAATGTACTTGTTTTACACAAACGTCCTGCAGTTACTGCGTCCTCTATTTGGGTTAATTGTACAGTTTATCAGTTGTTCTGTAATTGTTATTGTTATGCATTGAATATAATATGAAATATCCATAAAATATGTCACTTAGATCAGGGGTTGTCCATTTACGAAATGGTCCCCGAATGAAATAGGTTGGGAACCACTGCCCTAGCGGACCCACGCATACTCGTGGACGCACTATGTATAACTTCAGCTTAAGAATTCAGTCCAAAATTGAAAGTGTTGATCCTCTGGGGAGCATAAATATACTCAGTAGTTTCATGGTAACCTTTTGACATTTGTTGTGTACACAGTGGCCAGTTTGGGGACCTGGAGGGAAGGCCTGGTCATCTCTAAAACAATGAATATCCACAGCAGATTTCATGTGAGTCAGGTTGAGTTTTTGAGGTACTTTATCGAACATTTCCGTCGCTGCCACTAGCTGACAAAAAAAACTGGAAAATTGAGTTGAAAGCTTTGGTGGTTCAAATTACACTTTGATGTTCCGAGTGAGGTCACTTCATTGTTGCGCTGTGTACAAAAGGAAATGTGTCACAGACCTGAACACTCTGTGAGTTCATTGTTGTGACATTTACGGTCACAGGCCGGTCAGCTGGCCGTCTGCTATCTTCAACACATGACGATAGATTCTTACATCGAACGTCATTTCCATAAAAGGATTTCCTCCCTGCTCACATCTGGAAAACCACTGCAACAGAAACACTTAATCTCATCTAGCCAATCCTTAATCAGGTCTCTCCAGTCCTTCCTCTGGTTTCCCTAGCAACAACCCATCACTTCCTCCAAGTATCCCCTAATCTGGCGATGTGTGTGCGTGTTTGCATTGCCATTGTCTCTCTGTCCATGTTTACCTTAACGGTCTGAGTGTTTATGTGTGTTACTGAACACTTTTTGATATTTCTTATGTACAAGTGTGGATTTAGGCCTCGTAGTGGCACCAAAGGAAAGGTTAAAGGATTAATTTTGTGACTGTTAAATGTAACTTTGAAACATGTATTATAACGTGAGTAGAGTTGAACATCACAGTTGTTTCTCCAACAGCCGTTAGTGTGAAGTTTAAGTCGCTGTTGTCCAGCTGTGGACTGGTCACTAGTTTCCATTGGGCTCCACAGGAAGGCAAGAGGTCACAGGGCTTCCACAGTGCTCTGTTTATGTGTGTGTGTGTGTGTGTGTGTGTGTTACATGCTGCTACCGTTTCAATAGGAGGAAGTCGCTGTGACCCTCAACAGTAGAAGAATTCCTCGGTCCACAGCTGCAGAAAAAAAACAAAAAACTGCTCACGTCACTTTGTTGAGTTGACATGTACGTAGTCACATTGACTGTCCTGTTGGCTGCGGTGGAGGATTCATGAGAGAGGAATGAGCGAGTGATTCACTCCACTGGATTCTAGGTGAGAAGAATGGAGCTCTCTTTGATCACAAAACAGCCGCGCCAAACGTGTGATTAATTTGCACGTCAGTATATTATTTTACAACTGTTGTTTTTGTGAATATGAACGTGAATATTTTGCAAAACAAATCATCATTATTTTGCAAGGTGGATTTTTCTGAGCATAAGAGGATGAATAAAGGTATCAACCAATCAAGTTGTGTGGAGCGGGTTGAGTTGCACCTTTATTTATGAAACAAGACCACACCACAAAGGCTTCATGAACAACCTGTTCTCACTCCCAACTCGTCAAATACCGCTGTTTGGTCAGCGCCCCCTCGGCGTAGCAACAGTATGCGACGAACTGGGCTTTAAACTAACTCCAGTGTAATCCAACCTGCTGCGTTATTCGACGATCGGAGCAAATGACGTAGTATTAATAGTGAGAGAATCCGCTCAGGGCAGGCGGGAGATGTGTTGCATTCTTTGTTTCGTTTTAGTTCAATTTATAACGTTAAAAACATGTTTTAAACTGTGACCGTAAACCGGGAGGAAATATGTTTTCCTCGAAACGTAGGACTAATTGAGAATGGAGTTTGGTTGAATGGTAAGGGTTGCATGTGGAGGAGAAAAATGGAGTTCTGTAAAGCAAATGAACCGGCGTGTATGCAGTGTTCGGAAACTCTCTACATATGGTGCTATTAAAAGACAATCATCTCATTGCTTGTCTGATCACACTTAACCTGACTGACAGTACCGATGAAGTTTGTTCAGTAGCATCACACTTTGACGACTATTCTCATCCACTCTTCGTACTTATACCTGCTAAAAGTAATGCACTAATAATGTGTTTATAATCCTCGTAATCATGAGCCAGGATGTGCAGGGCGGCCTCAAAGGAAGTCAGGTGACATATAAAGAGCGACAAAAACCACACAGGGAGGAGGTCAGGATGGATGGATGGATGGATGGATGGATGGGTCAAACAAACACAAGACTTCCAGGAGACTGCTGTGAAACTTAGTCAACTTATGACACCTATACGATGTAGACGGTGACAATATGTGGAAACTAGATTTCTTTAAGTTGTCTTCTATTGCCAGATATCCCAGTCTGCACGTTGCTTCATCTGTCCTCCCCGTCTTTATGTGCAGAGTTTATAACTTTTAGTTGTGAGTGCAGTAAATATTGTAATTTAAATATTAAGTAAGTGTTATTAGTATAAATTTAGAATTGAATTACCGAGATGTGATCCAGTAGTATAATTATTTGATGATTAAATAAAATGACCGTGAAAGCGATAAAAAAAGAAATGCCCCTAAAACACAAATTGAGTCAGGAAAAAAAACTGCTGTCTGAATAAAAAACTAATTTCTTATCTCACTTTCTTTCTATCAGTCTCTCCGTTGTCCTTCAGTGCCCTTGTGACATGCATTACCCCTCTCTCTCTCACTCTCTCTCATTTCCCATCGCTTGCAGTTTCACTTCTTTGTTCAGTGAACTTGATGAATATGACCAGAAACGCTGAGTTTTCCCTTTCAGTCACTGCCACCAATCACCTGATGGAGCAGAGTCAAACAGAACTGAATATAACAGAATACAACAGGAGACGAGACTTTAACGTCAGTGGCAGTTTTTCCTAATGAAATCTCTCAGTATCTTTCCATGTTCATGTTCTCCTGTAATGTGATTCAGTGTGTTGAGTGAAAGCCAGAGGAACGGAGCCAGGACGCAGCCATGCGTGACTGACAGGTGGACCAACAGGATTACACAGACAGTAGATCTGGAAGCTCCTTTCACTTTCACACTGCAAAAATCTCTTAAGAACACCTCTGATCTGTCTGAAGTCAGATGCACATTTCTCTCTTAATCCCATCTTGTTTTTCTCTCTCTCTTCTTTTGTTGAATTCTGCATCTGATGTTTTTATTTTTAGCCGTGCTGACGTCAAGGATGCATGACCGGCAGCCTGTTGTTAAGTTATTCGGTCGACCACTTTGGTCCAGAATGAAATTGGATGGCTTCTTATGAAATTTTCTGCAGAAATTCATGCTCCCTAAAGGATGAATCCGACTGACTTTTGTAATCCTGTTATCCTCAAGCGCCACCATTAGGTTAGGTCTCTCCATGAATCAATGCTGATCCTAGTGTTGGCTTTTCCTGCCTCAGCCTCCCGACCGCGGCCGGAGGGAACAGGGGAGACGCCGGAGTTTTGGTCGGAGACGATAACGCTTCTCTCTGCAGAGCCCCGTCACTTCACAAGACACGGGAAACCTCTGTTGGTCTGGAGGAGCTGCAGCAGTTATTTCTGCACAAACGTCCACTGAACATTCACTAGATATTCTCAGAGCTAAACTAACTCTTCTGCAGTGTGGAGTGAGCAGCATGCACGTGAGAGGTGGAGAGAGAGAGAGAGAGAGAGAGAAGGAGCGTGGTGTGTGAGTGAAGGCAGGCAGAGGAGCAGAGTACAGCAGAGACTCCGGTCCTGGAGACCAAAGCTACGGTCTCCCCCGCGTCCTCCGACCACGGCCAACACTGTTTAACAGACGGGCTTCACTAGATACAACCAAGAGGTTTTGGTGCTTCACTGGAGTTTGTGTTGGAGTCTGAGTCTGAACAGCATAGACACACGAGAGTGGAATGGGACACCGACCCGCAATGATTTATACGTGTAAGAAGTTACAAACAGTCCCTTTAATGTTGGGAATTAATTAAAAACACTTGTTTAGGATTAGGCAACAAAACCACAAAACCCTAAACCGTTAGGTTAAGGGAAAAAACAACATGGTTGGGCTTAAAATTCGTACATTTGTATAGTGAAAATATGACTGGATGCTGTGAAGACGGGACACGAACGATCAGCTGATTACGGTGAAAGTGAAACGTGATGCACGGGACACGAACGGCAGTCTCCTGGATGAAAGCCTTGTGTTTGTTGGACCAATCCACCCCCCCTCCAGCCTGCCCTTAGTGTGTCTCTTTTTGCTCTTTGAATTACGTCACTACAGCACTTTCCCTGAGTGTTTACTGCCGTTGATGGGAAAGCCCGGTGTGTCTCATACCGATACTAAAGGGTGTTTTGTGCAGCGGTATCACACACCGGCAGGCGTGACAAAGCGTCAGTATTTGACGCTCTGGGAATGAGAACGGGCTGATCATACAGGAGACATGTTGACTTGTCAAACACAGGTAACTAATAATGGTGGCTCATTACGTTTAGGCGTGTGAGTTCCAGGGCTCTCATTCGCACTATACTGGCATGGCTTCCTGCCGGCACACCTAAATGGAACAGAGCCATCATTAATGTTATTAGTCACACCTGTGATACACATTTCCCTGCAATGCCAAGCCGAGATGCACATTCCTGATAATATAGGGAGGGTTCTCCCCAACGATTGGAACGAATTCACCTCAGCTGCAATGATTTACTTTTTTTATTACAGTTGCTTTTATACTCTCGTGTTCACATTATTACTTTTGGCTGCTCCTTTACTTCATCTGTTAGTTCAGCTCAGCTCAATTTACTGCAGTATTGGTTATCAGTGGATCATTCTGTGACCCGGCCCACACATGTGAGTGTCTGGGTGTGTCCTCTGCTCTCAATCCTCTCCTGATATTCAGCATTGAGACTCCATTACTGTCCCACAACAGATTCTCTGAGAGCGGAGGCTAGTGATGCAGCTTTCAAGCCGAACTTCTACATGCTACAAATCCTCTTTCTCTCTCTACCCATTTACACAAATCCTCACCTCTATCTCCCTTTTTCTCTCCCCCAAAGTTAATACTTGTTACTTTGCATGTACGACAATCCACTGGGGAATTTGTTTTACAAAAAAAAAATGCAAATGCTGTTTAAGAAACGAACTAAAAGAGTAGAGATACTAAAGCAGTCAGGGTTGTAGCTTTGGTTAGAGTCAGTTCACTTTGCTGTTTTAGTGTTTTTAGTTGGATAATAGCCAGCAGGCAAGTTTACAGGCTGTAATCTAAAGTGATTCAAAAAAATAAAGTGGAAAGTTCTCAGTACTCAGATGTTTATCTGGTGCACAACAGGGACTACTGCATTCTGAAAGAAGGAAACTGAACCAATATCTCATCCCCCAGTGGTACGCAGTTCAAAAGAAGTCCACAAAGTTTCAGTCAGAATGAGCGCTCCTTCTTCCTCCTCCTCCTCCTCCTCACAACATCTGCACAACAACCCGAGAGTCCCATCACCAACAGCAGAGGTCTGTTGTAACGACTACGCACTCCGGCCGCAACGCCACCTAAGCATGAACGCTTTCATTAGTGTCCAACGGGTGCGTCCAGATGGAGGTGTGAGAGGTGAAAGGTCGTCTTGTGTTTATGTGCTTGTCGTGGTTTGCTCGATTCCAGAAGTAAAAGGCCTTGGTTACATGTCTTCAGTGTGTTTATTACATTTGAATTATAATTTGAACATTATTATCTCAACTTTAGTCATGATTTCTTTAACATATTTGTTATGAATTTATGGAAAAATTACTAAAAAAGAGTTGCAAGTAGGAGCCATAAAATCTCTCTTTGCTTTCTTTTCTATTATTTTCAGTTGCAATATTTTCTCTTTCCATTGTGGTCTTTGTTTTGACGTTGGGTGGGCTTAGTGGGTCCCAAAGGGCATTTAGCAAGTAATTGGCACAGGTCAAACAGGTCAAAGGTCACCCCTGAACCGCCCACCGCACTCGAGTTTCACTTTCCCCGAAAGAAAATAGAAACATCGAGATGGCAGAGAATCAAATACCCGGAGTGGGAGGGGAACCGCTTATTTTGTCTTGTTTAATGTTTTGTGAATCAATGTTCCAGTTTAGGGTTAGATGATAAAACAGCTCGGCCGGCGAACGTCTTCTTATTATTTGGATTTGGATTTGAATAGCGTATTGTTGCCTCCACTGTTTGTTATTAAGGATCAATGTAACAGTTATTTAGTCTCTCTCTATGTCTCTATGTGGAGAGCTGTTCAGGGTGTACCCCGCCTTCGCCCAATGTCAGCTGGGATCGGCTCCAGCCCACCGCGACCCTGAATAGGATAAGCGGTTACAGATAATGGATGGAAGGATGGATTATCAGTTATTTATATTCTTGTATGTAGTCAATACTGTGCAGCAATTCATTTAGTTTCTTTATTTTAGCTCTGGCAGAAGTCTGCGGTGTGCATGCTCAGAAGTAGCGTGCAGCAGTGAGATGGCCAACAAGAAGTGTCATATGTACTGTACGTATGTAATCAACTCTCACCGATCTGACCCGTTATGATAATACATGTAGGGGATAATGTACAGCAAGCCGGTCATTGTTGAGAAAGAATCCTCGTCGGGGTCCAGCATCGCCCTGAAGGGGATTCTTTCACAACAAGGACCCGCTGTACATTATCCCGCTTATCACACGGCTACTTACTGAAGAAATCAATATTTTGACACAAAAACAGTCCGCCAGTCCGACATCAGAGCTGCGCCCATAGCAACGGTCTGCTAAACATAAATTACAGACCGCAGAACGCTGTGATTGACCAATCTGAATCGAGTATTCAACACAGCCGTGTAATAAAACTGTATATCATAAGCGATAATTAACGTTTTTGTGTCTCTATGGTTATGTCCTAAGGAGAATATTCTTGCTGTAAATGTAAATTATCAGTGTTATTATTAAATATATATTGTAATAATTATCTATATCTATCAATATAAAATAACATATCGTGAAACATTTTTGGCCATATTGTCCAGCCCTATTTCAGTTGATGCTGTTAACCTAAAAGTATTTTTTTGATGATCCCTTATGAACGCCATCATCAGGTCAATGAGTTTATGACTACATATTCGCAAACAAATGTCGTTCTTTGTGTTTAGTGTTAATTATTAAATGCTGAATGAGTGCTGACATGCTAAACTAAGATGATAAACCTGCTAAACATGCTAATGTTAGCATTGTCTAAGTAGAGACTCACAGAGCTCCTGCCGTGGCTGAAGACTTTTATAGTTGTTGTTTCCGGTTTTCATGCTTTGTGGTCCTCAGGTGACGTTAAACATTTCCTGAAGTTTCTGTAATAGTTGTCCTGCTTCCCCAAAAAGGCCATTAAAGGCTGTTTTTTTTCTGTTATCCATGTCGCTGCATTTATTCAAGGCCTGTTCAGAGTGTCACCGTCCTCCGTCACCACCACCATGAAAAGGTCAGAAAAAGCCTGCAGGTAGAAGACGTCCAGTCATAAACAAAAGAGACGGTGGGGGGTCTGACATCGGCTTTACCGCGGGCGACAACAGCATCTGGAGTGAGTGTGTGTGTGTGTTAATCTGAGCAGAGTGTGTGTTTAAAGCGTAGTGGGATGATCTGCCCTCGTATCCACCAAAAGGAGAGAGGAGTGGAGGGGGGGGTTTAAGCTTGTTATTAGGAACACCAGTCAGATTCTCTGGAAAGAGACGGGAAATCCCTCCATGTCTCTGTGATTGTCTCTCCATGTCTCTCTCTGGATTTGGAGTCTGTGCTCCCCCTCACCCCATCTATCGTCCTCCACCCCTCCTACTATTGTAGCATAAGCAGCGTTTCCCAGAAAGCAACAGAAAATTGATTGTGATAGGGTTAAGCCAGTGCTAATGTCCACACAGGAAAAAAAACTCCCCATCCAAAGGAATGGGATTATTATAAAGTGCTGCAGGAGCCGTAAGACCTGCGCTCTGTTTTTCATCATCTATAGACAAGGGATTCATAAAACTACAAGAGTGAAGAGATTTTAGCGTTAAAGGACAAATCCGGCTTTTATTTTTTGTTAAAGCCTACATATGCATATTATACAACACAACTTGAACATTTCTGAGAATAGGTAGCGCCGTGCTGAATTGTTAAAGAGACTTTATTCTGCAGGTTAGACGTCCCACACCTGAGAAGTGTGTTGAACAGTGAAGTAAGTTTGACAAGAACAAATTCTTGTAAGCCAATTTGTATTCATATTTCAGCCCAAATACTAAACAAATTTCCTTTACTGACAAAGCATACCATGCAATATGTATGATGTGAAAGTTGTTTGAGGTCGGTGATCCATCACGGCAAACTACACTCCCAGACTTTAAAGGGGACCTGCACGTATATTTGGGTGTCTGGAGTTCCTCCCAACCCACAAACTGTGAAATAACCCAGTCAGTTTTTGTGGGCCGACTAGATCAGAAAACATGTGATTCAACAAGCCATTCAAATTTGGCTCCCCTTCCTATGTCACAGACCGTTGCTACGTATAACAGACCGTTGCTATGTATAACAAACCGTTGCTATGGGCGCAGCTCTGATGTCGGACTCTGGAGGACCGTTTTTGTGTCAAAATAATGATTTTCTTCAGTAAGTAGCCGTGTAATAAGCAGGATAATGTACAGCTAGCGGGTCATTGTTGTGAAATAAACGCCTTCCCGTCGCGGTGCCGCATCGCCCTGTCAGGGTTTATTTCACAACAATGACCGGCTCTCTGTACATTATCCCTTACATATTTTGGAGTTCAAACACATTGGAAATGGTTCTGGTTTCCTTCTCCAGAATATGCAAAACAATCCGAACCGATATTGTGACCCAAAAACTGTGATACAAACCGACCCGTAGGCTTGTTCATACAAGTATGAACCTGAAAATGAGCATGATATGTCCCCTTTAAGTCTGGTACTCAATGATAATGTTACGTTTGCTTTTTTCCCACAACGTTAGCGTCCTGGAAGATCATTTGTAATAAGAGGTGCTTCCACATGTTGGTGAGAAGCGTCATTTGTCTTTCAGGTTAATTTGATGCATCCTTGATCCAGATGTTGAGGCTTCTGTGTTTAGGCACCTGATGACCTGCATATATTTTAATGCAATATCCAATTAACAATAATCAATATCATTAATGAAGTTAATGTGTCAGTTCAAAAGCTTTGTATGTTATGCAGAATTCCCCACTCATTCCTCCATATGAACAGTGCTAAAACACATTACTGTATTGAGACAACAGAAGTTCCCTCTTTAGCAAGTACGAAAAGTGTGCAGCCATGTACATTCCTGTCAAAACACACTATTCTATTAAAGCAGTGTTTCACCACAGCTCAGCTCAACGGACAAAATTGTTGATGGTCTATTCTGTGAAGCAGGGCGATGCTGAAAAAGAGCCCGTCTGCTGCTGCTCGGTCAAATAAATAAAGGTTAGCAACAAATAAAACAGAGCTAGTAGAGCGAGCAGAGGCACCAAGGCCAAAAGGCAACATTCACTTTGCATACAAAAAGCCTGACGACGAGTTCACAGAGTCGCTATTTCTGGCAAAAAGCGGCTCACAACAGAGGCGGAAGGATTGGATTTCAGCGCCGAGGCCCAGCGTCTCGGGGCGAGTGGCTCTGGGCTAAAGGCTAATCGGACACAGGAGACGATCAGTCAGGCGTGATGAGAAGGTAGACGGTAAAAAAAACAGAAAGTGAGACAGAGAAACATGAGCTGGAGGTGGTGGTACCAGCAGTAACACACACACACCCAGAGGGGATGAGGCTTTAGTCAGTGGCCGGGGGCAGCGGTTGTATTTGATGCATGATTAACAAATTAATCTGCAGTCCTACTCAATATGGATTAATGAGCTATAAATAGCTCTCATTAATCTCCCATAGAAATAATGACATTAGCATCATTAAGAGGATCTGGGTAGTTAGCATCATTTGGGTTTTTCTAGACCACTGCCCACTTTGAGAGAGAAGTTTCTCAGATCAGCCACAAAGTGTTGGCAAGAGCGACCGTGATAGTTTGAGTGGTTCGAGTCCGTTGGAAGTAAAAATACTGGAGACTGTATGTTCTATTGTGGCATCACAATTAGTGAAGTTCAGTCCGTAACTACTGGTTCAATGTCAGTTCTAATCATCTTTCATGGATGATTTCAAACCGGCCGACAGGATGAATGTGTTTAATGTCCGGTATGAAATATAATACAAGCATCATTTGTTTTAACAATCTATTTCTAGCCAGTTGTCCAAAGTCAGTTATTGTTGGTGTGTGTGTTCTTTCCTACAAAAAGTAATGTACTCTCATTTGTACAGAGGAGGTCGGGGTGGCAGGAGACCAAAAGTCAATGTTGATTTATTTGTCAGGTAACTTCTGTACTTAAGTAACGCCACTTCCGCAGTTATTTTAACCCAAACCACGATCTTTAATCAAACCAAGTTGTTTCCTGTGAAGCTGCATGTTTACTTTGAAAAGACTGTATGCATGTAACATGTGGATATTTACGTGTTGCTGGACATTCATAGGAGAACGCGCAAAAAATGAGGAATAACGTTTTGTAAGAACCGAACCGTAGTATGAGGATACGTTGGTTCTGAGGACTCATTTATCTTCTCTCTAAAGAGATATTTGAGGTTTAAGATTTGGGTTTTAAGTTCAGAATTAGAATCAGGTTTAGCTAAAGATTAGGGTAAGAGCCCGCCAAATGTATTGTGAAAATCGTCAGTACTATTGTGTAGTCCGTGTGTGTTATGATACTGGGGAGACAAATGTGTTCCCACTGTCGCATTGTACTTGCTATTCTGTCGCCAGAGGATAAACCATGTATTTGGGGGTTAAGACTCGGTTTTAAGGTTCAAATTCGAATTATGGTTAGGGTTATATCACGATGACCATTTGTGCATCCTTTCTGCCATTTACCATACCTGTCTGCTTAGGCCTACTCCCTCACCATCCAGCAGTTGTCCCCAGCTCTCAGCTGATCATCACCTGTCAACACACACCTGCCCCCCGTTCCCCAACCAGCCAGCTAGTGGATGAACCGCTCCACCAGCAGCTCACATCAGCCACATTGTTTATTTTGCTTCTCATCCTTCAGATCCAACCCTGTCTGCCTGTTCTGCCTCTATGTCCTATACAACACTTTGGGTTCTCTGTTCACGTTATAAACAAGTTCTCCTTATAGTGAATGGGTTTAGGTGTGATGGGTGTTGACCTTTTTCTAACAAACACATGAGTTAATCCAGATCTGTGGAGCAGGACAGGATGGATGTCTGGCTACGTGAGATTTCTCAGAATCCAATGAAAACCATGTGTCTCCATGTTGGTTCCATTTTCATGCTTTTAGATCCTCACATGCCACCTCCTAGGACTTTAAGAGCCTTTAAAAAGCAGCAGATTGATGCACTGATGCATTGTCACCACATTTACTTTCTTACTTAGTTGCATTTTAGAGATAAATAGTTTTCACTGGACAGCAACAGATTATTTGTACAGGTGGAGCCGATAACTGCTGTGAGCGACACCAACCGTAGAATAAACATGCAGTCCTGAGGACCGCGTCTTGGTGCCCCCGCTCCAACAAACCTGTAATGTTTGACAAATGAATTTTAGCCTATGACCAAGCATCATGTCTCTACTGCACCGAAGGCTTCTGTCTCTTTGTCTCCTCTTTGGTGGACTTCTTTCTGTAGGAGCTGAACACATCAGTGCATCATGGCAGCTTTAGAAAACAGCCTCTGCTCTTTGATTTTAGTGCACTGACACTGAAACCTGACATTTGTCACTGTTCTTTAAGATTACTACATTTTAAAGTAGTGTAATGAAAAAAAACACTTTCGGACGCTACTACATTTTCTGCGTCCTTAATTACGTCATTCCTGCAATTAAAACAGATCAACATTGGGTGGTCCATAATAAATACCGACATGTACTTTTGTGATAAATACATATATATGCATAGTTATTTTGTTGAGTTGCCTCTTAGCAAAATGCTCTGAGTGAATTTAAGCTCCCCCTGGTAATCAGTGATGCAGCGTATTATGTCTAGGGCTTTTATTGTGAAAGGTAGGAGCGGAAGGAGTAACGCTGTGATGTTGTTTGCCGTCGGGGCAATAGGAGTATTTTCACAAATGAATAAATACAAAGTACTTTGTGTGTTTGTGTTATGTTGTGATGTGCTGCTCTACTCACATTAAATATATTATTTTTGCACCGCAGCTCATGGATTTGCCTCAGTCGCGCTGCTCTCTCTCCTCTCTCCCGTCTGCCCATTTTTCCTTCAGTGCAATGCATGATGGTATATAGTGCCTGTTTAGTGCCCATCGTTGTACACTACGTTTCATGATGCATTGTGGGATACTGTGAGTCCACCATAGGGTATAATAATTCTATGCAAAATGGCAAACTCACCATATAGTCCACTATATAATGACTTATTTCTGACACAGCCTATGAAGCTCCAGTGTAGCTGCACTCGATTTACCTCAATATAACATTACATTCTTTAATTTTGGCCAGTTGTGGGAACAAGAAATGTACACCAGCATAAATGACAAAGTGGAGTGGAGATAAAAGCAGCGAGGAAGAGAAGAAGGGATGAAATGAAAGAGAGAAGAATGAGAAGTGAAACAGAGGACCACTTAAACACACGGACGTCAGTGTACTGTTCAGTGTACGGACATGACAAGAACATGAGAAACACATTCTTCCACACCCGAACACACACACGCTTTCACTTTCTGCTCTCATGTTTCCAGTAAACACCCCCCCCCCCCCCTCTCTCTCTCTCTCTCTCTTTCTGTGTCACACACACACGATGTTGTTCCAGCTGTGCTGAACAAAGCCAGTCCAACTCTAACATAAAGAAACATACTATACGCACGCTCACATACCATGAAACACAAAGCATCTATTTCCTCTAAAATACAGAGCATTACCTCTAGAGAACATTAAAGGACCAGTGTGAAGCATTTAGGGGATCTATTGGCAGAAATTGGAATATAATATCAATAAGTATGTTTTCTTTAGTGTGTAATCACCTGAAAATAAGAATCATTGTGTTGTTGTTTGCTTATATTGAGCGGTTTATATCTACATAAGGAGGGGGTCCTCTCTTCACAGAGTCCGCCATGTTTCTACAGTAACCCAGAATGGACAAACCGCGTCACCACATACACTGTTTATTAGAAGTGGATGGTGACGTCACCTATTGGTTTGTGGACTGCCGTTTTGAAGCTTCGAGTTCGGCATTTTGGCCGTCGTCATGTTGGGATTTTGCAACCAAAAATGACACGAGAGGGAGAGAGATTATAGGCGACCAAAAAGGTTATAATTAACTTTGATGAAGTGAAAACACACACTGTGAAAGGGTTAAAGTTGTAAGATGAAAACACGGACAACTCCCAGACTGGACAACGCCGTGGTAGCGACCTGTCAATCACAAGGTAGCCCCGCCCTAAAGCATCCCCTGCTTTATGGTCTATCTGACTCTAAATGGGACCATCATTTACTAAATGAACATCATGCTGTATTGAAGAAGACTTGAAACTAGAGATTGAGACCATAAACTCATGTTTACAATGTTTACTGAGGTAATAAATCAAGAGAGAAGTAGACTCATTTTCTCATAGACTTCTATTCAACCAGAGGAGTCGCCCCCTGCTGGCTGTTTGAAAGAATGCAGCGTTAAGGCACTTCAGCATTGGCTTCACTTTTTATACCCGGAGGTAGCCCTCTGGTTGCCCACAGTAGTTGTATCCAAAAGCAAGAAACCAGAAATTAGAGAAGACCAGATAAAGTGTCTGATGTTATCAAGATGTAAAAAGAACCATTCGATTTTCTAACATGTCATATACATACATACACAGCAGAACACAGAAAACAGCTGTGTGTGTGTGTGTGTGTGTGTGTGTGTGTGTGTGTGTGTGTGTATGTGTGTGTGTGTCTGGTAAACTAGTGGACGAGACTAAAGGGTAACACTTTGCTAATGCTATAATTTATATAAGAGATAGGGTTAGGTACAACGAGCCAGTCATTGTTGTGAAATAAACCCTGACAGGGCGATGCAGCACCGCGACGCAGAGTGCTTACTTAAAGGGACTGTTTGTAACTTTTTACACGTATGAATCAATCCTGGTCGGTCGCCCATGGTCGTTCGTGTGTGGCTACTCTGTTCAGACAAAACTCCAACACAAACTACAGTGAAGCACCAAAACCTCTTGGTTGTATCTAGTGAAGCCCGTCTGTTAAACAGTGTTGGCCGCGGTCGGAGGACGCGGGGGAGACCGTAGCTTTGGTCTCCAGGACCGGAGTTTCTGCTGTACTCTGCTCCTCTGCTCCTCTGCTTGCCTTCACTCACACACCGCGCTCGTCCTCGCTCTTTCGCTCCACCTCTCACGTGCATGCGGCTCACTCCACACTGCAGAAGAGTTAGTTTAGCTCTGAGAATATCTAGTGAATGTTCAGTGGACGTTTGTGCAGAAATAACTGCTGCAGCTCCTCCAGACCAACAGAGGTTTCCCGTGTCTTGTGAAGTGACGGGGCTCCGCAGAGAGAAACGTTATCGTCTCCGACCAAAACTCCGGCGTCTCCCCCGTTCCCTCCGGCCACAGTCGGGAGGCTGAGGCAGGAAAAGCCAACACTAGGATCAGCATTGATTCATGGAGAGACCTTCGTCTGGTCAGCTAACATTACTGCCAAGCAGCTGAAATATAGAGTGATATTGTGCTTTTAGCTGACGTGTGTCTCCTCACTGTGTTGAGTGATGCTCCTTCATGTCTATGTAGAGCGAGCACAAGCGCCAGCAACAGGACGCTGACTTTAGTTGACTTAACGGACACAGGTGAAGCTGTTAACAACACATTATGATTCTTACAAACAGTCCCTTTAAGAAATCAATAATTTGACACAAACACGGTCCGCCAGAGTCTGACCGCCGTGACTGACCAATCAGAATCGAGTATTCAACAAAGCCGTGTAATAAATTAAAATAACTAACAATATACCATTTATAAATGACGTTATTATAAAGTTTTACCAACTAAAGAAAGATAACAGGAAGTAAAAGTGAATGAAAGAAACTGACTTACCTTTCTAATAAAGCTGCAGCGACAGTATCACCCAGACGGAGAGTCTGTTCTGCTTTGTGCCGACTGGACCTGAAGTATACATGGACCACTGAGGTGTGTGTGTGTGTGTGTGTGTGTATTTAAGGTCTGATGTTAATAAGTCTCATTATGAACAACCTCTAATCAGTAAAAATAGCAATGTAGGTCAGTGTTTAGTCTGACACACATGCATGTATGACACACACACACACATTCTCTATGTTTCACATGATCATTCAATTTCAAGTGTGTGTGATTACACGTTGCCGAGGTCTCTGAGGCCATTTAAGCCCCCTGGACGTAGAGGGCCTCCACACACACACACACACGCACACACACTGGGAGTGAGGTCATTGGAGAGAGAGTGACAGCTTCAGGAAATGAAACACACCTCAGATTACAGCTACACAACATTTAAAACATGTGGCGTCGCACGACTTCGCCCTCTCCATCAGCGCCGTGTGTTTCTTGATTGAAACCTTTCCCTCTCCTGTCGCTTGCTTTAAACACAAACAGCAGAGTGTGAAAACGTCACCCGGAGAACACCCAGGACTTTCTCTCTCCTCCACGTTGGAGTCTACAATGTTTTCTTATAGTTTCTCCTCTAGTAGGATAGTACGAGTACTATGGCAAGCCGTTTTAACATTTAATAGCGAGGCAGGATACTCATTAGAGATCTCTGCAACATCATTTTGCAGAGTCAAAACTCTAATTTTAGATATCCGTAATTACATTTAGAGTAGTACGATTCAAACTACTTTTGCCATTCATGTGTATGGTGTTTCTCATTCAGTTGCAGCTATCCGCAATGTGAATTACGGTATTCCGCAACTGAATTCTGACTAGCCGTAATTCCAAGTTCAAGATATCTTTAATTCCCCTCAGTGGAAGATATCTACATTGTCCTTTTTAGATATATAAAATTAAATTATGACTCGTTGTGATTAAAATGAGGTTGTAGCTCGTTGTCTACCTCACTACGGTTAGAAAGAGACTCGTTGGTGTTTTAACTATGTTTCTCTCAGGAGTTATTGATCCCGGAAGTTTGAATTGGTCAATATCTTTCACACTCTAACGAACTATCTAAGTTAGCAAAAACTTCTGCTGACACTGCTCAGATGCTTCGTTGGGCCGATATCCAATGGGAAGCCTGGATGAGCAACGTCATGACAACAACTCTGACTAGTCAGGATGACGTTACAGATATCTGGAATAATAGAATTATAACAAGTCAAAATGCAAATGTGGATATCTCTAATGTTAACTCCGGATAGTCAAGCTATTAAATATTAAAACGGCTCACCATATTCCTTCACATTACTCCTCTTAGTGTCTGCTCACACTCAGCGTAGCAGGAGATATGGAGCCCCCTCCCTGCCTCCCCTCCCTTCAGGAAGAAGCCATCTGCTGCTGTTTAATGTTAAAATCAAGTTTCAGAGTTAAGTAAACCATCGTTGTAAACACACAAGTTTCTGATGAGTGTTTTCATGTCAACACATGCATCAAGTTGCTCTTCTCTCGCTGTCAATCACCCGACATTACAAGAGGAGCTCTCCGCCAGGAAATCGTCTTTAAAAATATGATTTTGCCTCCAAAACTTTGTTGTTCCATCCATGCAGTGTTTGAAGTGAAAGATAAAAAGGTGTCAAACTGCACAGCACACAGCCTCTATGAGTAAGGAGTATTGATGGCTGGTTTACTGGGATGAATGACTAGTAGACATGTGCTTGTTAGTTTCTCATTTTGTTCACAAGCTACCTGGCAGTAGGCCAATATAAAGTAATTAATGTTAGAGCCTTAAACCTGCATTCTCTCTACCAGCCAGCAGGGGGCGACTTGTATAGAAGTCTATGAGAAAATGAGTCTACTTCTCTTTTGATTTATTACCTCAGGAAACATTGTAAACATGAGTTTATGATCTCAATCTCTAGTTTCAAGTCTTCTTCAATACAGCATGATGTTCATTTAGTAAATTATGGTCCCATTTAGAGTCAGATAGACCATAAAGCAGGGGATGCTTTAGGGCGGGGTTACCTTGTGATTGACAGGTCGCTACCACGGCTTTGTCCGGTCTGGGAGTTGTTCATGTTTTCGTTGTGGAACTTTAACCCTTTCACAGTGTGTTTCAGTTCATGAAAGTTAATTATAACCTTTTTGGTCGCCTAAAAATGTCTTCAGCATTTAGTTGTACTTAGCTCCACCCTCTACTTGTTATTACCTCCTTCCTAGGCCTTCGGGTCGGGGGGGGTCAGGTTGGCGGAGGTCTGTGCTCTCCGAGTGCCATTCTTCGTAGCCTTTAAACATTTGAGTTTTGCATTTTGTTTTCAACTCTGTTGCCCAGAAGCATTTCAAGCAACTGTACCGTTGAGTAATATTCAGTTATACACAGTTTTAACCTCCCCACTGAGCAAAGACATGTCCAAAAGACCTCAATTTAAATGGTAAATGGACTTGCATTTATATAGCGCTTTTCTAGTCTTCCGACCACTCAAAGCGCTTTACACTACATGTCAGTATTCACCCATTCACACACACATTCATACACTGATGGCAGAGGCTACTAAGGAGCCAACTTTGCCCATCAGGATCTGATCTAAATACTCATTCACACTATGTGAACGCTATGCCTTCGGGAGCAATTTTGGGGTTAAGTATCTTGCTCAAGGACACATCGACATGTGACACGGGAGAACCGGGGATCGAACCACCGACGTTCCGATTGGTGGACAACCTGCTCTACCCTCTGAGCCACAGCCGCCCCCAATTTAACGTCTCTGTTGACGTCCAAAGACGTCCACTGAGGAGCCCGAATGAAAGTTTTTGCAACGTCTTTTTTAAACGTCTTTTTAACGTTCAAGTCTTGATGTCAACCTGAGTTGCACGTCCGCAGACGTCCAAAGGGGTCCTAGTCAGACGTCTAGATATTGAACCCATTTTGCATGTCTGCAGACACGTCCAAAAGTGGGTTTGGACTGACGGACGTTATACAGACATGATCTGAACGTCTTCCTGACGTCACATGTTTGCTGGGTCACTCCCGTGTTGATGTTTCAGAAACTCTCAGAGACAGAAGAATTTACTTTCTACACTGCTATTTATACTTAAGTAAAACATTTGAGTACTTCTTCCACCACTGCAGTTATTTCATTCTGTTCATAGATCAAATTATAGCCGGACACCTTTTCTTTTCATCGGGATAATAGTTTTTGGTGTCTTTTCTTGACCAAGTTTGACTGTTATAGAGTCTACAAACTGTTTTAAAAACCCAGAAATCCAAACCCACTGAGTTTCCTCGTCCTCGTCCTCGTCCTTAAGCTGTAGCACGAGATCAAAAGCTGAGAAAAGTGAGTTCAGGTCGGTTTAACTTTATTTTTTTTAATGAGAACCACTTTAAAAGGAGAAGGCAAAACAACTCTCACCACACTGATCAACGTTTTACACCAGCAGATGTTTAGCTTAATAAAGTCACATATTACAATACAATAGAATAACAATGAGGAAGCTTCTGTCTACTTTACTGAGTATTAGAACAATTCAAACATTGAAATGATGCTCCGCCCTGCAGGATCAGTTTTAGTTTTAGTTGAGGATTCAAATGATGACAAACTTCCATACTGGAAGTATCAAAACCACTCATATCCACTCCTCCTCCGCCAGTCATCCGTATACTCAGTATATTCTAGGACATTTTTTTGCCAGAATTTGGCTAAATACGTGCTTTCATCTCGGCTTACATGCACGACCCTGCAGCTCTGTCACTGATTGTACTATAAACCAGACACAGACGGATGCAAATGGGCCGTACTGACTCTGAATGACACCACGATTCTTCTTTTGAAACAAGCAAAAATAATTGACCACAAAACTCATCATAAATCATCACAGGAGTTTCTGACTCACTTACAAAAAACAGTAACATTATACTTTTATTTTTTAAACACTGGCTGAAAATCATTAGATAACAGCTTAAACGTACTAAATGGATTTGAAGTGTTTTGGAATGAAGCCCTTCAGCTATGGTGGGAGATTTCCAACACACAGTCTGCTGGGCTCAAATCCAACATGTTTGTCTTTCTTTTCTTTCTTTTTTGGTCCCTAATTTGAGCAGGCACATTTATATTCTGGTGAGAGAGAGCTGGCACGTGCAGCCTGGACTGGCTTACAATCTCATTATTTTTGATGAAGTGAACACATGTACCAGTCGCTCAGCAGTTGGTGAAATAGTCACAGAATTGAATGCATTGATGTACATAGACTTTTTGTGATGGTCAGCACGAAATCAATTAGTATGTAATCCACATAATTGTGAACTGGGAAGTATAAAGAGTGGTGAACGCCGTGTAGGGAGGAGGTCCGGGTGGATGGGTGGGTCCAAAAACACAGGAATTTCACCCAGGATGGAAAATGGACTTGCATTTATATAGCGCTTTTCTAGTCTTCCAACCGCTCAAAGGAGACTGGTGTTCATGTCCCGTGTGAAACAAGGAGTTAAATACTTAAGTAACGCCACTTCCGCAGTTATTTTAACCCAAACACGAGCTTTTCCTAAAGCTAACTAAGTAGTTTGTTGCCTAATCCTAACGAAGTCGATCTTTTGGTTAGGTCGATCTTTTCCTAACTAAGTCGTTTTTGTCACGTAACTTCTGTACTTAAGTTACGCCACTTCTGTAGTTATTTTAACCCAAAGCAAGATCTTTTCCTAAACCTAACTAAGTATGTTGCCTAATCCTAACCAAGTCGGTCTTTTCCGAAATCTAACTAAATCGTTTTTGTCATGTAACTTCTGTACTCGCTTTATTTTAACCCAAATCACAATCTTTTCCTAAGCCTAACGAAGTAGTTTTGCTGCCTAAGCCTAACGAAGTCGATCTATTCCTAAACCTAACTAAGTAGTTTTATTTTGAAAAGACTGGAGCGGAAAATGACACGTGCGTCACGTGTTGCTGGAAACTTTTAGGAAAAAGCACCGAAATCCGTTGTTGAGAGTCGTGCTGAGCGTCAGGAAAGAAAAAGGGAAACTCGTGTCTACATACACGAATCAAATAGATTCAATTCAGGACTATTTCAGGAACTGCTGTGAGACTGTGTTGGTACTTTACACACTCTCTCTCTCTCAGACATCAGTATGAACTCTTCCTACACCTGACTGTTTAATATCCAGCTGAATGCACCTAAAGAGCACCGAGATGCAGATTCCCTTAATATGCTTTGCTTAAGAAGAGCCACTTGTGTGGGAGCAGAGAACATTTAGTATTTATTCTAAATGGATGACGCCTGCTGCAGCAGCACAGAGAGAGAATACACCACCAGGTGATCTGTATGTAAAACAGTGAATTACTGTAGGAGAGTCTGAAACCTTTGAATGTTTAAGCCTTTTAGAGTAAACAGGAACCTCTCCGGAGACAAATCTGACTCCGGTTTTTTCAACATGTAAATGAAGTGTGCTGCAGCAAAGCAAGTTTATCAGCGTAAACTGTGAAGGATGAGGCTGAACACGACGACAAGAAACAACACGGGTCGATTAGAAAAGGAGGAGGAGGGAAGTATATGTTAAAGTGTGTGTGTGTGAGAGAGAAGAGGAGAGGATTATCGACACACAGCTAATCTCTTTATTCCACTCAAATCTACATCGCCTCAAAAAACATCCTAACACACTTAGAGTGACTTCACACACACACACGACGGAGGAAACACATGCTTACAGGTACTAATGTTTACTCACACACACATGCATGCCTTGATATAGGTGGACCGTAGTTAGGCGGGTCAGATGATGACACTTTATTTGATGTACGTATCATAAAAACGGCTTTCCCAATGTAAATCTATGGGAAAGACTTCCATTGGGAAAGAGATGTCTGTAACTCTGTAAAACGAACTAACAGCTGAATCCAGAGTTATTTCCCTTCCTCCGTTCATGTGAATGAGACCCAGACGGAGGCTGAAACGCTACTGCGCCGGCTCTATGAGCTGCTCAATGGATGCAGAAGATCGCCGGATCGCCATTTTGGCTTCATGCGTCACTGAGCAACTCTCGTAGGGATGAACGGGAGCCTCCTACAACGCTGTATCCAGCTCTCTTCATACATCCATGGATGACATTAGGGTGATATTCTCAGAGCCACAGAAGACACTTTGCAACCGTTTCCACGCGGTGAACTGTGCTCCTCATTACAAATAAACTGATGTGTAAAAGTGGGTGGATTGCCCCTTTAGTGTGAATTGTGCTTTCTATTCAGTCTGAACAGAGTATTTTGTAATACTATAACACCCTCATGCTAATTCTGCTTCTGTTATTATACAAAGCCAGTAAGACTGCTTGTCAGGGAGACAATAACAGGTTATTTTAAGTGTTTGAACAAACGACTAATGGAGTCATTTATTGTAGTGAAGACTTTTGTTTTGCTCTTTAGTTTCATGTGAAATGTGTGTCATTGTTTCAACTGCTTAGTTTGCATTCATTTAACTGAGTGAAGGACATTTAACAAGCATCCAAAAAACCTTCAGTGACGGGACTCGTTTGGCTTTTGTTCGCTGAAAGCTGCCTGCAAATAGTTTTTGTTTTCTTGCCATGAGTGTGTAATGCGAGGTGGAGAAGGGCAGGGCTTCCTGCCGCGCTGCTGTCACCGAGCCGAGCCTTGGCAGGGCGCTGGTAAATCACAGGGAATCGGGGGGGGGATTGTGTCATGTCATAGTCAGCCACTCAACCTTGATGAAATTATTTTTTCTAGGGTAGAAATGATTTTGTCATGTAAAATGCATAAATCCCCCCCACAGGCCCTCAGCTCAGTCTCTGTGCTTGGACACCTGAGACGTCGTGCTGATCCTGTTTATGTGAATGAGATTAGAGATCGGTCGGGTTGCAGCACCAGAGACGACTTATTGCATTGATTTATATCAAATTAAAAAATATACACACCATATGCATAAACCATCTCACCCACTCCTCTCTCTCTCTCTCTCTCTCTCTCTCTCTCACGTCGTCTCCTCTCTCTCCCAGAAAGTCCAGATTATGTATCATGACTCACTCTGGTAATCAAACTGTGTAATTATCAGCCTGCGGTCGTATTGTCTAATCTGACACTTCACGTCACAGCACATGTGCATAAACACAGTCACACTCATGAACACAAACTCTTCTCTTTTGATGCATTTCGCCCTCTTTCGCTCTCTTTCTCTCTCTTTCTCTCTCTTTCTGTAAACCACAAAACACACCCTCATTATGAGGAGCTCTCATCGACTCTATATACTGTATAACTAACTGCACCAATACCGAACCCAAGTCTAAATCTCAGCTGGAAATAATATTTAGTTTGATTTATTTATTATCACACTTTATTACTGCATTATTTCATTATATATATATTGTGCCACTCATGATTATGATTAACTGATTTTAATTAATTTATCATTATAATGGTAGAGGCTGAGCTGTCTAACAGAAAGACGAAAAATGTGTAATTTATTATTATAATTATTATTATTATGAGATAAGATAAGATAAGATAAGATAGAACTTTAATCCTGAAGGAAATTCTTGTGCCAGAGATTGCTCAAAATGACAACAAGTTCAAGTGTATAAAATAAAAAGTATTATTTCTAGCACCAGTGCCTAATAGAATAACAATAAAGTAAGATACATTTAGTAACATGAGTAAATAAGATAAGTAAAATAAAAAAAGGTAAAGGTAATATTGCACATGATGGACATTAATATTGATATTATTTGTATTCTCAGTGTCCGGTGTTTTCAGTTGTCCTTCCTGCAAAAGGGTGTTATTATGATGGTGATTATGTATTCGTTATTAGTAGTATTAGCTCAGGCTTCCCTCTCTCTTCTCTATCATTATCAAATATACATGCACATACACACGTGTGCCCTACATAACCACGGTTAGAAACAACAACTGGTTTACATATTTATAATAACAATAATATTGTTATATCTATTATTATTATTATTATGTTTGTTTTGCTTGTTTTGTCTGTTTCGTTTCGTTTATATTCCTGTTTATTCCTATGTATTGTGCACATATTGTGTGTTTTGTCCCTGTTTTGTGTGCTGCCCTTTTGTCAAAAAGAGTTCTTCAAACAATAAACTTAAATCAAAAGGCCACTGATGCACCATTTCAGTCATTTGTAGTCAGGCAAAAAGAAGTCCAATGTCCAGGCAGGATTTATGTTTAAGTTGATTTAATATCCAGTTCAAAAGCAAAACAAACATTCAACATGTGGCTTTCTTATTTTTACTTTGAGTACATACTGCAGCTGCCCTTACAAACTACGTACTGTTGTATATAGTATGCATACAATTGGGACATACTACTTCATCATAACATTGCACCTTGCACTTTGACCCTCTTGCTCATCTTTCTGCTGTGCAGAGAATTGTGGGTCAGATCAGCCAGAAAAGCGTGCTGGCTTGCAAACTGCAAAATGCGTCCGGATGTAGTAGGACATCCTGGTATTTTAAGCATACTGCATTTGACATATTGTGTATTGGGACATACTAAATCTTTTTTCTGGCATACTAAATAGTATGGTAGTATCTCACTTAATTGCTTAGTCTGGTGCTCAGTGTACTTACTGTCTGCAACAAAATTAATAAATACAAAAATAACAAATAATAATAATGAAACTAATAAAATAGCTCCTACAGCACCAATAAAAAGAAAAGAAAAATGTGCAAATTCTGTTTGTTGTTCACCAATAATGAGTTATTTTAACCCTGTTTATGCCAGTATGTGTTTTTAATGTCACCACATAAAATGCACAGCAGAAGGACTAACATAATTATTAAGTGCATTCAGACTCTGCAGCTTTTATTTTATTTTCATTTAGTTGCATCATGGCCCGGCATGCATCAAGAAGCAGGATGATAAGTGCCACCTGTGCTACATATATATATATATATATACTGTTCAGTGGTGCAATGAACAAAGAGACGAAGCCAATCCACTCATTAAATATGCTATTCACATAAAATAAGGGACATATAAAGCAAAAATACAGCACACAGCCCTCCTCTTGGAAATGATTACTGTCACACTTTTGTCACACATATTGTCAGATGAAATTTGCCCAAAAGTGCAAAGCAATTCAAAATAAACTATTTTTGTATGTGCACATTTGTTTCTTTTTAAATATCCAGTTTTACCAAAATCAGCAGGCCACTAAACTTTGAAATGTCTGCAGCAGCAGGTTTCTCTTCTGTCCCCATGCTGTCCTCTCCTGGAGGACGTCTGTCATTACAACCTGCACATCTGATCACAGTTCATCTGTGCCAACTGCAGTGTTTCAGCAAAAATTAAGGTTATTAAGGCAATATGAGCTTCTCTTCTCCGTTTTTTTGTTAGTTAGTAATTCATTGTTTTAACTTGAGTAAGCACAGAGGTGTCTTTGTGAAATGCACCATATAAGGACATTACATAGTCAAATAATAAAGTCGTTAAAAACAGTTTTTAACTCAGGACCCCTCTACAAGACAGGGCCTCAACATTATTCTTCAGGAGCCAAATCATTTCAGTTTTTATCCTCCTTTAGTCGTGGATGCAATTAATATAAATAGCTCAAACTAATCACCGCATGTTGAACCTGGAACCTTCTGATGGTCTTAGACACCAGAACAGTTGCCTGCTTTGCCCGGTTTGTAATCCAGCCTTTGTAAAAGTAGGAGGTCTATTGGAGAGAACATGAAGGACATTGCAGCTCTCTCTTCTGAAAGCAGGGACAATGTTGTAGTAGCATGTTTAAGGTGGACCAGCAGATGAGTTCTCATGGCTCTCTGTCTACAGGAGTCTATACTGTTTCCTGTGGTTCCTCCCTGCAGGAGAGCTGAGATGAGGACAATCAGGGATCAAATTTAAAATGGCCTGGTTTGACTGGCTGCTAGATGAGACTGCTCAGCTAATGTCAGTTGATGTCAATGTGCTCTCCAACCTCAAAGCCATCACTGACCCACTCCTGCAGTTCTCCTACAGAGCCAACAGGTCTGCAGACGAAGCAGTCAACATGGCCGGACCCTGAGGCGGGCAGGGAAGATTTGGGCCAACCGCGGCCACCCCCACCCCCATTGACGCTACACATTACATTAACGTCTTCACATCTGTCTATATGCGTTACATTAACGCACTTCTTTGGAACTACAGTATATCTCTGTACATTGCATTTCTTTTTATTCTTCGTACTGTGAACCATTGCACATTTCTTGGACAATTTTCCACTTTTCTGCACAAAACTACCACTGCACTGCTCTTTGATTAAAAAACAGAAATTGGAGGGTGGTCACATGTTCAAAATAATATATAAAAAAAAGGTTGCCAGTGCTTTGGGGGGAATTTTAGAGTGAAAATTCACAATGAATCTAATGCCGCAGATTAACTGAACTTCTTCAGTAAGATGTACGTTTGTGTGCGTCTGGCTGATGACCTCTAACTGTTCAGTGGTTCGGCCACTGCAGGACATCACTCATGTCACAGCTCCTGGAAGTGCAAAGGTCACACTCTGACCTCACAGGAAACCTGGAAGACAGACACTCACTCCGTCTGTGTCACACACACACACACACACACACACACACACTCAAACTGCTCAACTGGAGGGCAACCAGAGGTGATCAGACATGAGCTTGTCTGAGGCCTGGAGGCAGAAACTCAGTCACATATTAGGACTAAAAATAGATTTTCAGATATACTGAGGCTGTGCTTCTCTTCCCTTCATGAATACTGATGTCTGTCTGTTGGTTGTCTTTAATTTTGCAGCATTTTCTAACTCGTAAAATATGAAAATAGTTCAGATGGTGAGAAAGTTTCAGCAACGCTTCAGTGATAAATGTTAAAGAGTTCTGTGTGTTTTATTTCATGCACTGGTCCATTTTTGAGAAATTTGCTTCTTTCAGATGAGAGGAAAGAAAACCTCCAAAATACACATTTAGGTGTTTATTTTACTACTTTGTCTCTTTGTGTTTGTAGATTTCTCCTGAATTCATCAGTCAGCATTAGATAACTCCTCATATGAATATTAGAACTTTTCAGAAAACTTGTAATACAAAAAAGAAATTGTCTTAATGTCAGTAATCAACTGGGGAAGTTTCATGGTGATATCTATTAATTAAATATTCTGATTTATACAAAATGTTATTCCTATAAAAACATGGTGATGACGGTATATTTTCTGATTTATCGAGTGATAAAAGGAGATATCCACAATTCCCTCTGTAAAAAAACCTTTGACTCTAATATGTCAATAAAATTAAACAAGAATTTGAACCAATGTTCAGATTTCTGTTCTGGAAATGTATGCAAACTAGAACATATTAAATAAAAGATAATGCATCATTTGCATATTTAAACATACAATTTAAAAAAAACTTGTAACACAAAAAAAGAATAGTCTTAATATCAACTGGGGAAGTGTCATGGTGGTATCTGCCCTTAAGTCTGGGTTAGAAAGGTTTTATTATTTGATGACAGCATGCTTCCAGCATTTCTATTTTCATTTATCAATTAAAGATTATTTCACAAAAAAATGTCCAACACAGGGTAGAATCTCACTTGGTGTTAATTTAATATTAAATAAGAGTATATTGGGAACAAAATAATAAACAACAACCTCAGTTAAATTTAATGACTTTTATTCTGTAGGCACTTCCAAAGAAAACAATAATGGTGGAGAAACTAAGGATGAAGTCACATCCTCTTCGTCGTTACGTTCATGTCTTTCTGCTTTTGTACGGTAGAAAAAGCAACACTGCCTCACATTTCTTACACGCCACGTCACACAGCTGTCTGTAGGTATATATCTGTAAATGCACCATGATACATGTCACAATATTCCTGTGTAAGAGAGCATATAAATAAGTCTACGCCTCTGTGTTGGGGAGCATCCATCTGACTGTCAGATCATCTGCAGCTAACCCCCGACCTCTGACCTCCTTCTGGGATCTGTGAAGAGTTGCATTACTATCACCCGTATTTTTATTTAATTCCCAAAGTGCTGGAAATGTGAAGACTCCGTGGTCTGTGTTTTGTGGCTTAAACAAAAAGTTTTTAACAAAAAGAGTTGTGCAGATTAGTGAAAGTCATTATTTATTATGTGTGTTTAACTTGGAAACATCTTTTTAGATGGTATACATGTGTTGGTGCTCCCTTAAGACTGATCTTTACTGTGACTTTGAGGTATCTTTATCTATAAGCACTGGGCACATCTTAATCCTTAAAAGGACTCCTATCAGAAGCATGCAACTACGTACATGTACGAAGCAAACGGGGGAAAGAAAGCAAGAATCACGAGGGGACGTGTGTGTGTGAATATGAGCAGCGTTTAGCTTATCGGTGCTACAGAGAGGGAATGAGAGAAGGAAGGGCCGAATGTACAGTACGAGAGGAGATAAATACAGAAGAGCTTTTGTTCCCTTCAGGAGCTCTTGTCTTCGAAGTAGGTCTGTTCGATGCGTCTGCAGAAGGACAGCAGGTTGCTGTAGCTCTTGATCCTCTCTGCCAGCTCGGTGCTGGTCAGTCTGGTGGTCAAGATGGTGAAGAGGTGACCGAACACCAACGCATCCAGTTCTGTAGGTCTAAAACACACACAGACAGACAGACACACTCGTTACTGCTCAAATCAACCATTCAATTACTTTCATTCTAGTTATGTAGTAAGCAAAGTCTCAACGTGTTTTAAATCAACAAACTGGTCATTAATTATATTTAAAATGTATGACATACAGTTGAAACCTGCATCAGTGACGCAGTACAGCATCTCTGCTTATACCAATCATTTCATCCACTTCTTTACCTGCTGCTCCTTTAAATGAAGCTTCTATTGTGTATTGTGACATGTGTCATGTCTTTAAAGGGGAGACTCGTGGGTACCAATAAAATCCATTTACATTCACATATCTGGAGGTCAGAGGTCAAGGGACCCCTTTGAAAATGGCCATGCCAGTTTTTTCTCGCCAAAATTTAGCGTAAGTTTGGAGCGTTATTTAACCTCCTTCATGACCAGCTAGTCTGACATGGTTGGTACCGATAGATTCATCAGGTTT
The DNA here is from genome assembly GCF_015220745.1 of Sebastes umbrosus. Taxonomy (NCBI): domain Eukaryota; kingdom Metazoa; phylum Chordata; class Actinopteri; order Perciformes; family Sebastidae; genus Sebastes; species Sebastes umbrosus. Next base: position 1,480,803 of record NC_051278.1, read on the forward strand.
TGTAGTTTACTATGATACCAGGATCTTCTCTCTAGCTTTAAAAACTGAGCCAACTATAACCTAAAAATCACAAGTTGCGTTAATGTGTTAAAGAAATTAGTGGTGTTAAAATGAATTTGCGTTCAGCACTCAGCTATAAATGAGAACTGAAAGGTTAAAAGAAGCCATGACATTAACATTCGGTACATTATACAAAAAATGGCTGTGCTTTTATGTTGTTTATTTGTATCATTTGTATAAAAGCATTGATTCATACTAAATATCCTCAGGATGAACAGAAAACCAAGACTGACTACTGATTTAACTTAGCTGTGCAATAATTCAACTGTGCAATTCTCTGTAAGTAATACTGCATTTATACTGTACATTCAAGAAATATTCTTATTTTATTATTATTTATACCACTCTGGCATTTATATTTAACACACTTAATAGAACCCACTTCTCAGCATTTTGTATTTAGTTATTTGCACTGTGGTTGTAGGTTATATATTACACATATTAATGCAAATATTTGTTAATATTTAATTTGTTAAATTCTCATTTCTTTTAATTTTATTACTTACTTAGATGTATTTACATATATTGTGTTTATACTTTAGCATTGCATTATGTACATAATTTACATGTTACATACTCCTTTATTTCTATTTTCTTACATTTCTTAATGTTTGTACAAGATTAAGTGTAACGCCCAAATCAATAAAGTATTTCTGATTCTGAAATAAGTTCCACGTTCAGATGATTAGAGGGTAATTACAGTATTATACCACCGGGTGGTGCTACAGGAAAAAGCTGCCAGATGCTTCCAAACACTTTTTTCCTTTTTGGCAGCTAAAGAGCAGAATCTGCAGGGAAGTACTGAATTAATCCCTCTCACTATGCCATGTTCTATATTCAGCTGCTCTGACAGACAGAGAGATACGTACTGTTTATTAAAGAAGTACGGCTGTGTTCCCAGCCGCTGGGAGAGAGCCTGGCAGCACTGACTCACATCCTCATAAACCTGAAACACAGGAGAGGACAGAAAAGGGCTTTTATGTCAATATATTGTGAGACTACAGAAACATAAATAGTATCTGGGATAGCATGAGAATACTTGTAAAGCATGTTGTCGGGTGGTTGCTCACCTGCTCCAGAGTTTTCCCTCCCCAGCCGATGGCGTTGATCTTCCTGCGAACCTCCCACTGCTTCTGATAGGCCAGGATGTTACTGAGAGGCCAGGCGTACGGGCTGCTGTATCTGGGACGAGAGATCTAAACACACAACACACATACATGTGATTAAGAGGCAACGAATAATCACATATAATTATCTTTCTCTTAATCTAAAGACGAGTAAACACACCTCAGCAGCTGTAGCATCATCACACCACTGGATGTACAACTGTAGAGACGAGAGAAGACAAATATCATCCAGAAATATTGAGAATTACAACAAATACTATCGGCATGTTTCAGCTCTGTGTGTTTTGTTGCCCGACAGTGAGTGAATATGTGTGTACCTCAGCAGTAAGCAGCATGTTGTTGACCAGCTCCATGTACGCTTTCATTTCAGCCCTCTGAACATCGTCTAAGCCATCGCTCAGAGAATTACCCTGAAAACCCCAAAACACAACACAGAGAGATACGGTCATTATGTTTCTTCTCATCTTAAATTAATCATATTCTTCTAACAAATAATATAAAATAAGAACATGAGTAATATTTAGGGCTGCATGATTTTGTAAAAAATATCTAATTGCAGTTATTTTAACTGACATTGCAATAATCAAGGGAATGATAATTCTTACGTCATTATTTCCATTTTCATTGAAAAATATATTCGTATGATATGGAGAGATTTTTGTCGGGATCTGTACCAAACAAAGATGTCTTCTTAAGTCTGTAGAATATGATGTGTCGGCCAAGACGTTTCTACAGCACCACAATATTTAATTTAAAATTGTATTTTGACACCTTTAACAAATATTGCACCTCCTGCGATTTGAAAATTGCCATATTGAGATTTTGATAACATTTGGATTATATATATTATTTATCCGAAAAAAAATATCTGAAAAAAAAAATCTGAAAAATGTCTGAAAAAAAAAGTCTGGAAAAATATCTGAAAAATATCTGAAAAAAAAGTCAGGAAAAAAAATCTGAAAAATGTCTGAAAAAAAAGTCCGAAAAAAAATATCTGAAAAATTTATGAGAAAAAATATCTGAAAAAAAAGTCTGAAAAAGATGCCCGAAAAAAAATATCTGAAAAAATGTCTGAAAAAAAATATCTGAAAAATGTCGGACAAAAAAAGTCTGAAAAAAATATCTGCAAAAAATGTCTGAAAAAAAATATCTGAAAAATATCTGAAAAATGTCTGAAAAAAAAAGTCTGAAAAAAAATATCTGAAAAATGTCGGACAAAAAAAGTCTGAAAAAAAAATATCTGCAAAAAATGTCCGAAAAAAAAGATCGGAAAAAAATGTCCTAAAAAAAAGATCTGAAAAATGTCTGAAATAATGTCCAAAAAATCATATTATCATATATTCCTAGAAAACTACATTAATGACAACTCCAGGTGATAAAATGTCTCAACATGTCTCAGAGTTACACAAGCTGTGATACAAAATCAATAACTTTGATATCTGTGTTACAAACCTTGGCTTTGGTGAACTGCACTATCGGACCCAGTTCTGACACCACCTGGTTCCCTACGTGGATAAAAGGAATCTTACCTACAGAGAGACACATTACAAAACAAACACAGAGAGAGGGAGAGAAAGGAAGACCGTTAAAGATCATTACAAGTCCCTTTTGAAGAAGCAACCGCAGTGTCTATAACCACAGAACTCAACAGGTCAAGAGCTCAGCAGTGAGAAGGTCCTAGAGTCGGTTTCATCTGAATCTGGAATCTAGACACAATCTGGATACAAACATAACAGTTTGATACTGAACTGACCATTTTGAACCAGCTACAGTATAGAGATATTGATATATTAGTTTAAGTGTAATGTCGGTCACAAAGCACAGCCAATAAGTACAAAATAAACATTAAAAAAAGGATAACATCTGTTTCAACTGTTGGTTATAGAAGGTAGATACACGATAAAGGATTTGAATTGTACAGTACAAAGTTAATATTGTTAATTTTTAAGTGAGATAGACCAGGGATTCCCAAACATTTCCATGCCAACGCCCCCAAATAGCATTGGGTTATGGCCGGGGGGGCCCCCTTTTCAAGATGTCTTCATGTTAATAAATAAATAAATAAATAAATAAATAAATAGATAAATAAAATAAAATAAAAACTAGGCATGCATGGCAAATAAGATTCTGATCTGTTATTATTATAAATAAGATGCTATAATAATAATAATAATAATAATAATAATCATAATAATAATACATTTAAAATAATTAAATTTATTTTAAATATATTATATTTTTTTGTATTTTCCCTCATCTTTTCTCCAGTTTGCTGAGGCCCCCTTGGCAACCCCCGCTTTGATGATCACTGAGATAGACCTCATGCTGGGGTTCACAGCAAGGCGACAGTAAATGCACCTCTGCAGCAGCAGCATGTGTACTAACCAGAAGGTGACATGTATTCAGCATTTGCTCTGCAGACCACCTGCACCGGTAGACCACACATCCTGAGGTAGGCCTGTACAGGAGAGACACAGGACAGGGTTGATTAGTGCTGAAGCAATAATAACATCCATATTATGCTGATTGAGAGCAAACACAAACATGATTTCACCTGAACAGCGAGAGATGAGGCGCAGTCTGACAGCAGAATCTGATCCTCTGTAATAAACAACACCAAAGTAACGTAAACAACTACACTAAAAGTCATATTGTTTCTCCATTTAAAGACAAACACTGACTCACCCTTCAGCTGCTGGTACAAGGTGGCAGATTCAGGCCAAGGCTCAGCAGCTGGCAATGTCAACAACAGACACACATCAATGTAATGTGTTATTGTAATAAATTGGCTTATAAAACTGTTATATTGTTGGTGAGTTAAACAGATAATATTCTTGTATTTAATTGTGCAATGCATTCTAAATGAAATCAACGTTAAGTTAATTAAAATCTAACTGTACACTAACAGACATGCCCCCCATACAGGCACATACATTATACTGTATTATGGTCATGTTTAGCTCAGCTTAGATACCAGTCCATGTCAGCAGTCATTCAACGTTAGTAAACGAGTTAATCGGATGAATATTGAAAATGTAAATATTTCAAAAGATAGGTGAACTTCTCAGGAACAGTTCAGACGGTTTCACATCGATAACGGGCGTGTATAACGTAACAACAGAGAAAGGTTAAGAAATAAATAATAGTAATAATCCACAATTAAAACTTCGTACTATATTCATTCATGGAGCTCTCCAAGTCACTGCATGTTCTACAACACTGTCCTGCACATATTTCAGAATAAAAGCCTCGTGTTAACAAATGAAGGAATTCTGTCCACAGAAAAAAACGCTTGAAGGCTTTATTTCTAAATGAAAGCAGGAAGTGTTGATTTCAACCCCAAACTTTATCAAATTCATGGAGCTCTCAAAGTGACGGCTAGTTCCACATCACTGACTGCTCATATTTCAGATATCGCGGCTCGCGTCAAAATAGGCGAGCCCTCTATTCTATAAAAGAGACTGCAGCTGCAGTACATACTACAAGTAGATAGATAAAGTATGTGATTGGGAAGGCAGCATGTGTGTTAGGATGAATCTTCAAGATGGCGCACCAGAACTACTTCCGGTTCAAGCGAGGATCGAGGAAAGACAAATCAGAGCTTTGGGATGCACCCAGAGGCAGCTGCCAGTCACACCTCATCACAGTGAAGTGTTTCTGTAACTCCACTTCATGCTGTCATCGACCTGACTCCACCTGAACTGTTCCTGCTTGTATCCGCTGTCCTCCTCTTTGGTTTGTATTTTTAACATTAATCACATAAACAACAACAAACCGTTAAAGACGAGCTGCTCTGTTAGACATGTAGGACACCAAGCTACTGTGACTGTCCTGATGCTAATCCTACACTCATGTTAGCTACAGAAACACGGCGGACAGACATCACTACAGTTATATAACTGAACAGTCCTGCTACGTTTAACGACAACAGTCTCTTCTGTGTGATGAACTAAAGCTGTGAAGCTGTTAGCTGCTGTTAGCTGCTGTTAGCTGCTGTTAGCTGCTCCAAGGCTGTTAGCTCTCTACCAGACTCTAATATGAGCACTAAGTGAGTGTTTACCTGCCATCTGAGACACGAAGGCCTCCGCAGCCAGAGACATGCTGCTGCTGTAGAGTCCTGATGGTTAGATAATGAGTAATAGAGAGAGATCAGGTGGATTCCTCTGCAGGAGGTTTGAGGACAAACTGTTGTGTTGCAGCAGTCACCCACTGGTCCGCCCGAGATTCATGTCCCGACGAGAAACTGGAACTCCGATTGTTTTTTAGTTCCGCTTTACGCAGAGTGGAGATAACTGTCTGCTGCAGTCACTGTGTTTAGGGTTATCTCCCATAATAATATACATTTCTCATCATAATAATATACATTTATCTCATAATAATATACATTTCTCTCATAATAATATACATTTCTCATCATAATAATATACATTTATCTCATAATAATATACATTTCTCTCATAATAATATACATTTCTCATCATAATAATATACATTTATCTCATAATAATATACATTTATCATCATATGCAAGGTTATTTATTTTTCTGTTTTTTAGCTTACTTTATCTTTTTTATTTTACTTATCTTAACTTATTTACTCATTTCACTAAATGTATCTTACTTAATTGTTATTCTATTAGGCACTGGTGCTATAAAGTTTTTCAGACTTTTTTTTTTTTACATTTTTTTGACTTTTTTTCGGAACTTATTCAGACATTTTTCAGAATTTTTTTCATCAGCCTTTTTTTTCCAAGGACATTTGTCAGACTTTTTTTTTATTTTTTATTTTTTTTTACATTTTTCGAACTTTATTTCTTCAGACATTTTTCTGACTTTTTTTTTTCAGACATTTTTTTCTGACTTTTTTTCAGACATTTTTCAGACTTTTTTTTTCATCCGATTTTTTCTTCACAGACATTTGTCAGACTTTTTTTTCAGACATTTTTTTCAGATTTTTTTTCAGACATTTTTTCCAGACTTTTTTCAGACTTTTTTTTCATCAGACTTTTTTTCACAGACATTTGTCAGACTTTTTTTTTTTTTTTTTTTTTTTTTTTTTTTTACATTTTTCAAACTTTATTTCTTCGGACATTTTTCTGACTTTTTTTTCAGACATTTTTTCCAGACTTTTTTCAGACTTTTTTAATTTATTTATTTTTTTACATTTTTCAAACTTTATTTCTTCGGACATTTTTCTGACTTTTTTTTCAGACATTTTTTTTCAGACTTTTTTTTCATCAGACTTTTTTTATTTTTTATTTTTTTTTACATTTTTAAAACTTTATTTCTTCAGACATTTTTCTGACTTTTTTTTCAGTAATTTTTTTCTGACTTTTTTTCAGACATTTTTCGTAAAAAAAAAAGTCTGAAAAATGTCTGGAAAAAAAAAGTTTGAAAAAAGTCTGAAAAAAAAAGTCAGAAAAATGTCCGAAGAAATAAAGTTTGAAAAATGTAAAAAAAAATAAAAAATAAAAAAAGTCTGACAAATGTCTGATGAAAAAAAATTCTGAAAAAAGTCTGGAAAAAATGTCTGAAAAAAAATCTGAAAAAAATGTCTGAAAAAAAAAGTCAGAAAAATGTCCGAAGAAATAAAGTTTGAAAAATGTAAAAAAAAAAAAAAAAAAAAAAAGTCTGACAAATGTCTGTGAAAAAGAAGTCTGATGAAAAAAAAAGTCTGAAAAAAATCTGAAAAAAATGTCCGAAGAAATAAAGTTTGAAAAATGTAAAAAAAAAATAAAAAATAAAAAAAATTCTAACAAATGTCTGTGAAAAAAATGTCTGATGGAAAAAAAAAGTCTGAAAAATGTCTGGAAAAAAAAGTTTGAAAAAAGTCTGAAAAAAAAGTCAGAAAAAAATGTCTGAAAAAAAAGTCTGAAAAAAAGTCTGAAAAATGTCTGAAGAAATAAAGTTTGAAAAATGTAAAAAAAAAATTAAAAAAAGTCTGACAAATGTCTGTGAAAAAGAAGTCTGATGAAAAAAAAAAGTCTGAAAAAAATGTCTGAAAAAAAAGTCAGAAAAATGTCCGAAGACATAAAGTTTGAAAAATGTAAAAAAAATTAAAAATAAAAAAAAATTTGACAAATGTCTGTGAAAAAAAAGTCTGAAAAAAAATCTGAAAAAAAGTCTGAAAAATGTCCGAAGAAATAAAGTTTGAAAAATGTAAAAAAAAAATTAAAAAAAGTCTGACAAATGTCTGTGAAAAAGAAGTCTGATGAAAAAAAAAGTCTGAAAAAAATTTCTGAAAAAAAAGTCAGAAAAATGTCCGAAGACATAAATTTTGAAAAATGTAAAAAAAATTAAAAATAAAAAAAAAAATTTGACAAATGTCTGTGAAAAAAAAGTCTGAAAAAAAAATCTGAAAAAAAGTCTGAAAAATGTCCGAAGAAATAAAGTTTGAAAAATGTAAAAAAAAAATTAAAAAAAGTCTGACAAATGTCTGTGAAAAAGAAGTCTGATGAAAAAACAAAATCTGAAAAAAAAGTCAGAAAAATGTCCGAAGAAATAAAGTTTGAAAAATGTAAAAAAAAAAAAGAAAAAAGTCTAATAAATGTCTGTGAAGAAAATTTCTGATGAAAAAAAAAGTCTGAAAAATGTCTGGAAAAAATGTCTGAAAAAAAATCTGAAAAAAATGTCTGAAAAAAAAAGTCAGAAAAATGTCCGAAGACATAAAGTTTGAAAAATGTAAAAAAAATTAAAAATAAAAACAAATTTGACAAATGTCTGTGAAAAACAAGTCTGATGAAAAGAATCTGAAAAAAATGTCCGAAGAAATAAAATTTGAAAAATGTAAAAAAAAATAAAAAATAAAAAAAAAGTCTAACAAATGTCTGATGAAAAATGTCTGGAAAAAAAAGTTTGAAAATATTCTGAAAAAAATGTCTGAAAAAAAAGTCAGAAAAATGTCCGAAGAAATAAAGTTTGAAAAATGTAAAAAAAATAAAAAATAAAAAAAAGTCTGACAAATGTCTGTGAAAAAATGTCTGATGAAAAAAAATCTGAAAAAAATGTCTGGAAAAGTTTGAAAAAAGTCAGAAAATAAAATCTGAAAACAATGTCTGAAAAAAAAGTCAGAAAAATCTGAAAAAAAAGTCAGAAAAATGTCCGAAGAAATAAAGTTTGAAAAATGTAAAAAAAAAATAAAAAATAAAAAAAGTCTGACAAATGTCTGTGAAAAAGAAGTCTGATGAAAAAAAAGTCTGAAAAATGTCTGAAAAAAAAGTCAGAAAAATGTCCGAAGAAATAAAGTTTGAAAAATGTAAAAAAAAATAAAAAATAAAAAAAAAGTCTAAAAAATGTCTGAAAGAAAGTCAGAAAAAAATGTCTGAAAATTTTTTATCAGACTTGTTTTTTATTTTATTTTTTTTTTTACATTTTTCAAACTTTATTTCTTCGGACATTTTTCTGACTTTTTTTCATCATTGTTTCCAGACTTTTTTCAGACATCTTTCAGATTTTTTTTTCATCAGACTTTTTCTTCACAGACATTTGTCAGACTTTTTTTTATTTTTTTTTTACATTTTTCAAACTTTATTTCTTTGGACATTTTTCTGACTTTTTTTTCAGACTTTTTTCAAACTTTTTTTTCCAGACATTTTTCAGACTTTTTTTTTTTACGAAAAATGTCTGAAAAAAAGTCAGAAAAAAATGACTGAAAAAAAAGTCAGAAAAATGTCTGAAGAAATAAAGTTTTAAAAATGTAAAAAAAAATAAAAAATAAAAAAAGTCTGATGAAAAAAAAGTCTGAAAAAAGTCTGGAAAAAATGTCTGAAAAAAAATCTGAAAAAAATGTCTGAAAAAAAAGTCAGAAAAATGTCCGAAGAAATAAAGTTTGTGTGTATGTAAAAAAAAAAAAAAAAAAAAAAAAAAAAAAAAAGTCTGACAAATGTCTGTGAAAAAAAGTCTGATGAAAAAAAAAAAGTCTGAAAAAAGTCTGGAAAAAATGTCTGAAAAAAAAATCTGAAAAAAATGTCTAAAAAAAAAGTCTGACAAATGTCTGTGAAGAAAAAATCGGATGAAAAAAAGTCTGAAAAATGTCTGAAAAAAAGTCAGAAAAAAATGTCTGAAAAAAAAAAGTCAGAAAAATGTCTGAAGAAATAAAGTTCGAAAAATGTAAAAAAAAATAAAAAATAAAAAAAAAGTCTGACAAATGTCCTTGGAAAAAAAAGGCTGATGAAAAAAATTCTGAAAAATGTTTTTACATTTTTCAAACTTTATTTCTTCGGACATTTTTCTGACTTTTTTCTTCAGACATTTTTTCAGATTTATTTCAGACATTTTTCTGACTTTCTTTTCAGACATTTTTTTCAGACTTTTTTCAAAGTTTTTTTTCCAGACATTTTTCAGACTTTTTTTTTCATCAGACTTCTTTTTTTCAAACTTTATTTCAGATCTTATCTTCTCTTATAGTCCAATACAACGCGAATTTTAGCCTTAAAATTGTGATATCTTTAAAGCAGAAGAGTGCACTGCAGGATATTATTACAATGTGATTATATAGAAATCTACAACAGGGACTGTGAGAAAAAGAGTTGTTTTACTCAGATAGGGAGTTATTTTACTCAGATAAGGAGTTGTTTTACTCAGACAGTGTCCCAGTAAAAGTCAACACAGTACTTTTCCCACTACATGAGACAAAGAGCACACAGACAGTAACTTTCCACTGTTGCATAAAGAGACATCGCTACATACAATGTCATTTTCCATTACACACTGTGTGTGGATTTATCTCCCATAATAATATCCGTTTCTCTCATGATAATATTTCTCTACAGTCTGTGGTGTGGTGATAATGTATAGGGGTGGACAAAATAACAGAAACACCCCATAATATAGTCCAATACAACCTTAAAATTGTCATATTTTTAAACCAGTTTGACACAGTCTGAAATGAACATTGTCAGCTTTGCAAACTGTAATGTGTACTGCTGGTTTGTTTGCATAACTCTGCATATGTGTTTATTTTATTATGACATTCATTTAATTGTAATCAAATCTGATTTATATCCCACGTGTTCCTAATCAAAGGGATTGTATAACTAATCACAGATATTACCTTGTAGGTTGTTTTACCTCATCAAACTCGAGTCTGGATCATTTTCTTACATGCTCTTTGTGTAATTCTCTTCCACGCTGCAGTACTGAGTTCATCCAGCAGAGGTCGATCCTGCTTCATCACAGTCAGACTTCAGAAAGGTTGGTGTGATGCACAGCAGCCTACATGCAGAATAACGTGCACCAAGCGCAAACACATGCACCTCGGGCATTAAAAAATATGATTACAATACAAAGACTACAATGCATAATTAATGCAAAAATATGAACTTTTTTGTTTCAGTAATATTCAGACGAAATATGGCCTATTTTGCACACAGCCTCCATCCTGTTAAGTTTATTATACATTATTTGTGTTTTTTTATTATTATTTATTTATTTATTTATTTTAATAAAATGTCCGTGTTGTTTATCAGCATATAGAGTTTTTACGGTTTCTGGAAACTTATTTTATTTTTATTTATTTTTTTATACTTTATTTTTTCCCTTTTTTCAAGGTTGTTTTCATATATATGCAATCCACTGTTTGTAATTACAGCAGTCTATAAACCAACTTTTAAGTAGATGATCTTACAGACAAACCCATCAAGTAGATATAGAGAAAATAACCTCAACATTCAAAACCGAAACAAAACCAAGAAAAGAAATAACAATAATAATAATAATAATAATTACAAAAAGAAAGGATAGAGTTTAAAAAAAAACAGAAAATAATAATACAAAAATACGAGAGTAATAATAAATTAAATCAACAAATAAGTTAATAGGAAACTTATTTTAAGGCTATTATAAAATATATAATCAACCAAGTATATGCACACGAGATCTGATTAATTATTGTTAACTGAATTTCCTACAGCAAGTAAAGTATCCATCAGTTCTCTGTGGCTGCATGTCTCCAGTTGTAGACCTTTAAGAAGCTTTTCGTTTAGTGATTGACCATTGACTGCTCAGCAGTATGTGGTGTCTCTCCAGCATGTGATGGATATTCCATGTTGCTCTGTTTCAGACCAACGTTGTGTCTTTCCTGCACGTTTAACCGCGTCTCGACCGGATGACACCAATTAATGGCTCTCTGCACTCATTTCCCTCACATCCCACTACACACACACAGAGACACAAACACACACACAAACACACACACACATACACACACACACACTCCCACTACACGCACACACACACACACACACACACACACACACACACACACACACACACGGGATTTCTTTCACCTCAAGTGGTCCTGTTGCTGTTGTGCGTAAACAATGCGTAAAAGGCGCATATAAGTATTAAAGGAGACATATCGTGCTCATTTTCAGGTTCATACTTGTATTTTGTGTTCCTACTAGAACATGTTTACATGCTGTAATGTTAAAAAAAAACTTTATTTTCCTCATATTGTCGAGCCTGAATATACCTGTATTCACCCTGTTGTCTGAAACGCTCCGTTTTAGCGCATTTTGACGGAATTGCAACATAATTGCGTCTCTATGCAACAGTTTCGGGTCCATGTGTACTTCCTGTCAGCTGAAGTTATTTACATACACTGCAACCAGGAAATAAACTGGGACACACTTAGAATGTTTTTACGTTTAAATCTGTGTCAAGGGTCTAAATATTGTATATTTGTGACATCACAAATGGACAGAAATCCTGAAGGCTTGTTTCAAACGCAGAGTTTCTGAATACGGGCTGTTGTGTGTATTTCCCTGTGGATTGAGTGTTTCGATACTTTCACAGAATTTATATAGAACTTAAGCCTGCTTTATAATAAAAAAAACATGAAAATCTCACTTTTTTTTATAATATGGGACCTTTAAGACTCTGTCCTAGCCAGGATAATTTAGAGACGCTGATCTCCTATGTGTATATGCTACACTGTAAAAAAAAAAAAAAGAAGTGTAAAATAACGGTAATTTTCCGGCAGCAGGGGCGCCAGAAAATGTCTGTTAAAAAACGGGAAAATACTGTCCGTTAATTAACATAAATAAACTGTTAAAAAAAAACAACCCAGTAATTATCTTTATATAATTACCATTTATTACTTTAATTTTACAATAAATATTTTACTTTTAACATATATTTATTGTTAGAATAGTCATACACCGTAAATCTAAGACCATTTACATATAAATCACAAATGAAACATGTCATTTTACGTTGCAAAAGCCCACATTTTTTGCAAAGAAATTCTGTATTTTTTACAAGAGATATTTTTAGAATTCCATGAAATCCTTTTCTGCTAACATAAATTAATTGTTAAAATAGAGTCATAAACCTCTAAAAAACAGAATAATTATCTTTAAAAATGATCAAGAAACCCTTAAATACAGATAATTACGATTGTGATTACAACAAATACTGTAAATCTAAGACATTTACATATAAATCACAATTGAAACATGTAATTTTTAAAAAAATTTCTGTCATTTTGAAATACAGACAAAAAATGTAAAAAGCTGTTGTTTTTTTTTACAGTGTACAGTATATGTATACCATGTATAAAGCTGATCCTTTAATGCTACTACATCTCTGTCTTGGCTTAAGACAGCAGTTAAGGATCAACGTTTATCCTTTGGAGTAATTCGCAGCACATTTTAAATCCTCCCTCGAGAGAGAAAATCCCCACTTTTTAAAAAGCTTCTCAGTTGAGACATCAGAGCAGATATTTGTCTTGGCTCAGCTCAAGTGAGTTAAATTATGAGGTTAACAAAGAGCGTCTATAGAGGAACTCTCTATTAAAGTGTCGCCTCTGTAGACTATTAAAATGTCTTTACTTTACCCACATATATGCCTGTGATTTATTCACAGTAAAATGAGATTTTTTGTTTCCAGAGATGTTTGAGTCTTTGTTTGAGCCGAAGATGAAAATTGTGAATTTCTCTTTCATTCATAAAACATACTCAGTGTAACTTCTACGTCACTTCCGTTGATCATCTGTCCTCCCCCATAAATACGGTCGGTCGTGTGTGTGCGTGTGTGTGTGTGTGTGTGTGTGTGTGTGTTTTATTTAAAGAGAAAGATGAGAAATATATTCGCAGTTCGAAACACTTTTTTTATTTTTTATCATCTAAGTATTTTTATCAAAACATTTCCACATATAAAAATCATACAGGAAGAGATTTTTTCTTCTTTTTTTCCAAAGATGAGCACATATATATATATATATATATATATATATATATATATATATATATATATAAAAAGAACATTGCTACAAAGTATAAAATATGCATCTAAATAATACAAATAAAATAAGTACTGGCGTAGGCTATAATAGAAATCAATATAGCATATTAAACTGGAATAAAAAAACAAGAGAACATATTCTTTGAAAATGCAACCCACTGTTGTTTCAGAGAGTTTATATTTTAAACCTCTAAATCAAACAACATCAGAACATTTCGTTAAAACCCTGTAACCTGAGAAAACACGGTGGATTTACAGTCGTGCATTTAAAACCTCTACCACCAATTTGGCTGTTTTTTATTTATTTATATCCCCGTGCGTACAAATGTATAACTTTTCCTCTAAACTATTGAAAAGTTGATTCACTTTTGGAGATTTAAAAGAAATTCTGCACGATATGGCTACTTCTCCTTCTACATATGCATTCTTTTTGGAGCCTCTTCTATGTACAAAATAAAAACATTATTTGTCCAGCTAAATCAGCCGCCAAGCAAAGTGGCGTGTCTGCTCTGCTATTTATTATTTTTAACCCTTTAAGCGCCAGTTTGTGGAAATTTTGGTAATGTGCATATTCATAAGTTAGGCTATTTTATTATTTTTAGGTAGCTATTATAAAACCCTGTATTATGTTTTACCCTGTAGAAATAAAAAACCCTGTTTTCTCCAAAAAAGACGCATCTCTCCAAACCAATATTAATTATTGGATGTCTAAATGTGAGAGATGTCAGACCATCTACCTTGACTTTTATCTAAAGTTAAGACTCAAAACATTCATTCATTAATTAAATATCAGACTAAAATTGCGAATATTTAAAAAGTAAAAGATATATAAGGCAAAAATACACAAGTGAATTTTATAAAGCCTTATTTAGATGGATAGCCTGTATTTTTTTTTTAAAGCAGAATAGTTTCAGTCACCCTGGATCATTTAGCATCATCAGTTTTTGGAGAGTGAAGGTGCCAACATGCTTCTGACTGCAGCTTCTGACTGCAGCTTCAGACTGCAGCTTCAGTTCTCAGACGTTACTGTCGCTGCTGCTGCTGCTGCTGCTGTTGTTGTTGTTGTTGTTGTTGTTGTTGTTGTTGTTGTTGTTGTTGTTGTTGTTGTCCTTCTTGTTTTTGCTCCTTCCTTTGGTGTTGGGCAGCTTGTTGTCCTTCTTCCAGCGCATGCGCCGGTTCTGGAACCACACCTTTACCTGCCGCTCGGACAGGTGAAGCACGTGGCTCACCTCGACGCGGCGGCGGCGCGTGAGATACCTGCTGAAGTGGAACTCCTTCTCGAGCTCCAGGACCTGATGGCGCGTGTAGGCCGTCCGCAGGCGCTTTGGCTCCGGACCCGTATGGTTCGGATTAACTGTAACAAAATAATAATGATACAAATAAGCAAAGATATTATCTACATTTTATTTTATTTTGTTTCACTCATTTTATTTTATTTTCAATTATCAATATCAGTATTATTTTTTATAAGGGTATAGGCTATAACTATAGCCTGCACTGGAAATTAATCCTAAGTAAAATAAAATTTAATTACCCTGCAGAATAAGCATTTTAAAAATGTAATTAAACATTCGGATTAACTGTAAAAAAAAAAAAATAATAATAATAATAATACAAATAAGCAAAGATATTATCTAAATTTTATTTTATTTTCAATTATCAATATCAGTATTATTTCTGTAAGGGTATAGGCTATAACTATAGCCTGCACAGGAAATTAAGCCTAAATAAAATAAAATGTAATTACCCTGCAGAATAAGCATTATAAAAATGTAATTAAACATTATTGCATTTATTATCATGTGGTCAGTTTTAGTGCTGATCTTCATCTGTGGTTGACCTGGAAGAGGTCCAACTATAGACTTTTACTTTACTTTTAACTTGCTGCTTTTTGTTCAGCACACAAACACACACACACACACACACACACACACACACACACACACACACGTACGTGCACTGTGGCAGGGCCATAAAACTTTATAGCGGTAAAAAAAAAAATAATAATAATACAAATAAGCAAAGATATTATCTACATTTTATTTTATTTTCAATTATCAATATCAGTATTATTTTGTATAACGGTATAGGCTATAACTCCAGCCTGCACAGGAAATTAATCCTAAATAAAATGATTACCCTGCAGAATAAGCATTTTAGAACTGTAATTAAACATTATTGCATTTATTATCATGTGGTCAGTTGACCGGGAAGAGGTCCAACAAACGACTTTTACTTTACTTTTAACTTGCAGCTTTTTGTTCAGCACACACACACACGCGAACACACACGCGAACACACACACACACACACACACACACACACACACACATATACACGTACGTACGTGCACTGTGGCAGGGCCATAAAACTTTATAGGGGTTGTAATTCTCTCTGACTCTCACTGAGATCATAAATAACTCGACAACAAAAAAAAAACGGTGCTCACAAATGGACAAAACACTAGAAAGAAAAGAAAGAAAAGAAAGAAAGAAAGAAAGAAAGAGAGAGAAAGAGAGAGACAGAGAGAGAGAGAGTGCATCTGGCAGACAAAAAGAAAACATTGCACTCAGGCAAACAGAAATGGAATAGAGAGAGAGATATAATTAGAGATAGAAAGCAGTAAATCCTGCAGCTATCTCACCGTGAGCGATGTGCACTTTCTTCATCCACGGGTAGACAACAATAGGCGGCTTGTCTCTGCCCTGGCAGGCCGTTTTCCTCTGCACCTGAGCGGGCTTGGTGCAGGTCATCCAGGCCTGGCCCTGCAGGTCACCCACCGAGACCGAGAACCTCGACTCCTTGCCGGGTCCATCTGCCTCTCTGCAGCCGCGGAACGACGCACCTTGGTGCTCTCCATCTCCATCTCCATCTCCATCTCCATCTCCATCCTCCCGGCGCCCTGAGGAGAGATAGTTGGTGTGTTGTGGTGTGTATGCAGGAGGCTGAGGAGGATGCATGGCCTGATAGCCTCCTCCATAACCACCACTGTCCTGGGGGTTGTTGTAAAACCCCCGTTGGTCACTAAAATTACTGTAATCTTCTTCACAAGGCGGGAACTGCGGCTCAGCATATTTACAGCTCACCA
This sequence comes from Sebastes umbrosus, assembly GCF_015220745.1. Taxonomy (NCBI): domain Eukaryota; kingdom Metazoa; phylum Chordata; class Actinopteri; order Perciformes; family Sebastidae; genus Sebastes; species Sebastes umbrosus. The sequence goes on from NC_051278.1 coordinate 1,497,320, forward strand.
CGTAGGACTCCATGATTGATTTATAGCGAGGCTGTGTAGGAGAATACTAATTTTTCTTTCTCTCCCCTCTCTGTGTCTCTTCATCCCCCTCTGGCATGCAGCCATCCTGCGGCTGTCAAATAGACGGACGGCCGCTGGAACACGTGACCCTGCGGCCAGCCAATCAGAGGAGGCCCTGAGAGGGTTGTTTATGTCTTGTGCAGACGTAATGGGATAATTTGAAAAGGGGGAAAAAAATGCTCATTATGGGACTAATGAAGTTTCGCTGTCGGAGGAGAAATGGTTAAGAATAGATGTTTGTGGACTTTGAGAAATAACTTAAAGAATCCTACAGACATCTGGCATGAGGAGGCTAATTATTACTCCAATTAAGTAGGTTTTTAGTCTGTCTATCATCTATCTATCTATCCATCTATTTGTGCATCCATCCATCCATCCATCCATCCATCCATCCATCCATCCATCTATCCATCTATCTATCTATCTATCTATCTATCTATCTATCCATCCATCCATCTTTCCATCCATCTATCCATCCATCAATCTATCCATCTATCCATCCATCTTTCCATCCATCCATCCATCCATCTATCTATCCATCTATCCATCCATCTTTCCATCCATCCATCCATCCATCCATCTTTCCATCCATCCATCCATCCATCCATCTATCCATCTTTCCATCCATCCATCTATCCATCCTTCTATCTATCCATCCATCTTTCCATCCATCCATCCATCTATCTATCCATCTATCCATCCATCTATCCATCTATCCATCTATCCTTCTATCTATCCTTCTATCTATCCATCTATCTATCCATCCATCCATCTATCCATCCATCCATCCATCTATCTTTACATCCATCCATCCATCCATCCATCCATCTATCCATCTATCCAGCTATCCTTCTATCTATCCATCTATCTATCTATCCATCCATCCATCTATCTATCCATCTATCTTTCCATCCATCCATCCATCCATCCACCTATCTATCTATCTATCTATCTATCTATCTATCTATCTATCTATCTATCTATCTATCTATCTATCTATCTATCTATCTATCTATCTGTCTGTCTGTCTGTCTGTCTGTCTGTCTGTCTGTCTGTCTGTCTGTCTGTCTGTCTGTCTGTCTGTCTGTCTATCTATCTATCCTTCTATCCATCCATCTATCCATCTATCCATCCATCTATCCATCTATCCATCCATCTATCCATCTATCTTTCCATCTATCTATCCTTCCATCTATCCATCCATCTATACGTTAAGAATCCTACAGACATCTGGCATATGGAGGCTAATTAATAATCAAATGAATGAATTCTATCTATATATCTATCTATCTATCTATCCCTCCATCCATTCATCTATCTATCTATTTGTGCGTCTTTATCTGACCCCCCCCCCCCCCCCCCCCCCCCCCCACACACACTTAGACACCTATTGAAAACGCAGAGGACTGTAGATTTATGACTTTTCCCCCACACAGATGGCCGGAGCTGAAAAATTAATCCGGCCCATATTGAGGGACTGCTGGGGCCATATTTGGCCTTGTGGCGAGTCAAAAGGGGGTGGACAACAAAACATGGCCGGTCAGAAAAGGCCTCCTATAAAAAGAAAGAGATAAAAGGTTCCCAGACAGTGACTAGTAGTTGGCTTTGTTCGGGCCGGGGGTCAGCCCGAGGTGTCCCCGTTCACCCCGTTCACCAGCCACCACCTCGGCTTTCTAAATGCATTGCTCGGCTTTAAAAAATGATGCTGAAGCCAGATGAACGAGAAAAAATGCGACAGGCTCTGAGAAATGACAGCGAATTAAGCGGAATCCAAAATCGAAAAACGTGAAAGAGATAAGTGAGAATATGCTAAATATGAGCCCTCACACGGAGAACACGTCTCATAATGAGGGAGCTTATATTCCGTGTGCAACTCATGCGTAAAATAAACTAATTTTTATCCAGAATGCTGAATCACAACTGCCAGGGTCTAAAAAAAATAATCTTTGCGCTGCAGGAGGAGACCATAAATCCGTGTTCAGGATCTCATGAGGATCTCTTCTTTGGCTGCAGCTGCTGCTCTCTAAGGATGGAGGTCTGATGCTGCAGCCAAAAGCTCTTAATAAGTCCTGATGCACTATTACTTCTGCCTAATATACCCTGTAATACTCTAATAAAGACAGGAGGGAGAGAAAATGTTTTTGGCCCGGCTGAGGCATTAAAGGAGCTCATGCGGAGGGTGTAAATGGGTTTGAAGACTTCGGCTGACAGAGCAAGTGAACTAAAGATTATTATGGTCTTAATCAATCTGATCTAATGAGTCATTTGTTCAGTATAGCTCATAATGGATGACAGAAAAGGACTGCTAAGCTACCAGATAGGTGATAAAGTGGATAAAAGTCACCTTTTATGTCACTTTGAACAGTTTGTTTCACAGGCAGTGGTGGACTAGTGTCATCTAAGCACACAGGCAAATACTTTTACCATGAAAACAACATCTGGGTGGTGAATGAGTCCCTACTCCTCCTCAGTGACTTCCACTGAGATGCCATTGAGCAAAGCATGTATACACCATAGTTTGAGATAGGAAGTGTTAGTGTACACCATTACTAATAGAACATACACAAATGCCAACAACTTTAAGTTATTTATTGCAGGGGATCCCAGGACCCCCTCATAATCGGAACAATAAATCGTAGCTTAGTAACTCTTATCAGATGCTTACTGCCATTTAGACTCTTAGATGCCATTGGAACTACTTATATTGTCAAAGGTTTTAACATAAATACTTGAGACATGTTTCATAGTAGAAACACAATTCATGTTGAATCATGTTAAAACCACTTATATGTTTTTAAACAGAGCATCATTTTTATCCAAATTGTATTTTGGACTCAACTTCACAGCATTTATACATTTCAAGTAATTGATCGTGAAAAGCTTTCAGAAAATGAACGGTATAGCAAGACCGGCATAATATAATATATCCAGACATTTAAATGTGACTCTCAGTAAGTGCTTTAACTTTAAAATAATGAACCTATTGCTCCTTATTAAAAATCATTGACAGAAAGCTCTGAAAAAATCATACTAGGGCTGCAACTAACGATTATTTTCCAGAAAACCAGAAAATATTCACATTTAAGAAGCTGCAATCAGAGAAGTTTTACTGATTGTTCGTCAAAATTTAAATAAACTGAAAGATAAATTTGGATTTGAGTCAGTGGCATCAGTAGAAGAGTGACAAAATACTTTGAAATATCACAGCCACATTATAGCTACAGCCCTTTGTGAATAGAGAGGTGCTGCAGGAGTTACATCATTGAGGCAGCGAGCCACGTTGTGTGTTTAAGCTTTGTGCTGCAACCAAATGGATTTCTTAATCAAGACTCAACTGAGCAGGACTTAAATGCTACCAGGGAATTAGATCCAGTGGTGTAATCACATCTGTGTAACTCGGCAAGTGCAAAAGACATCAGTTTGGATGCAAAATAGCGAACGGTGACATAACAACTTAACTTCCCATCACCTCACTGGAGCTGCTTGATGCTTTTAGACCAGTGGTTCCAAACCTAGTTTCCTTTTTTTTGTAACAACTTCATTAATTTACTAAAATAGTGTTAGTTTTCTGTTATTGTGGTTAAGTAAATGTAATTTACAGTGTCGTTAGATTGCTGTTAGACCGCCGTGTTAACACAGGTGCAGGCCTCTCTTTGTGTGCATCAAGTGGGAGCGGAAATAGGTTTTTGACCGCAGTGAAAATATTGTTTTTGATAGGCTAAATGCCAACAAATACGTATTGAAGCTGAATGTTTCTTTAGATTTTTCTTCTAAGTAGTAAAAGACACATATTTTATATAGTTTTATATACAGTCTTTTGTATAAATTATCCAGTAAGTGTGTTATTATGATTTTTGTTATGTGCAAATCTAATTTTGACAACCTCACATCACCTCACAGGAGCTGCTTGATGCTTTAGACAAGTGGTTCCCAACCTAGTTTCCTTCAAGCCCCCCTACTTCTAACAAAAGCTGAAATAAATAATAATAAATGTAATTTATGGTGTTCTTAAATTGCTGTTAGACCACCCTGTTAATACAGATGCAGGCCTCCCTTTGCGTGCGTCCAGCGGGAGAGCAAATAGGATTTTGACCGCAGTGAAAATGTTGTTTTTTAAAGGCTAAACGCCAACAAATATGGATTGAAGTTGAATATTTCTTTCGATTTTGCTACTAAGTAGTAAAAAACACATATTTTTATATAGTTTTATATACATTCTTTTGTATAAACTCTCCAGTAAGTGTGTTATTATGATTTTAGTTATGTGCAAATCTAATTTTGACAACATCAGAGCAGACAAATCCTGGCGCAGCCCCTGTGATTTTTAGCACCCCGGAGCCCAGGTTGGGAACCGTTGCTTTAGACAACTGGTAGCCTCTATAGGAAAGTGTGAACTGCAGAGTGTGAAAGAGAGCAGGACCACAACACTGTTAACAGTCCTCAGTTTCTCATTCCTCTCCCTCTGATGTTGATAGATGGTTAGTCATCACCCATAGACTCCCCTAGAACCCAATCTGTGACTGAGGCAGCTCCACACACATTCGGTTCTACAGGGTATATATAGGCGAAGGTTCACTTCACGGCCGGCCGGCTGCTGCTGATGACTTCTTTTAGGTTGCTGACAGAGATTTACACATCACATGTTTCTCTTTTCTTTCCGTGTATTTGCACATGATTCAACCCATCCCTTCATTTTTTTGAACATGTTTCCATTCATTGTTCAACATGCACTGCGCTGTGTCGGTGTCACGATATAATTTATTGAAGCCATTAATGGTGCTTGTAGCATGTAGCTTTTTTTTGACATCAATAACTCATTAAGACACACCGCATTGATTCTGATATATAGTGTAATTACTGTAAGCAAGCAAGACGGTTATCTATAAAGAGGACTGGCAGCCTCAACAGTGATGATATTGTGTTGAGATATCTGCAGGAAATCTGTCTTGTAGCTCAGTGGGAGAGAGATTTACAGATTAACAGAATGAAATATGGCAGGAGTTTCTATGGAAAGGACTCAGGACCCAGTTTTTTGCTTCTAAACGTTAGCTGATGAAGTAATTTGCAAATGGCGAGCTAGTTAGTATCATGGAGACTGGACGTTACAGATAGTAACAGTGATATAATATGATTGTAATGTAATGTCACTTCACTGTTTTGGCCAATGCCCAGTGATTACTCATGCCTACGGAGTGCGTGCAACGGGATGTTGACTGCAGTTCACTTAGCGGCCACCAGTGTCATTAATAACGAGGATTTTCTGAAAGTTACATATAGTACCTTTAAGTAAGTAGCCGTGTAATAAGTGGGATAATGTGCAGTTAGCGGGTCGTTGTAAAATAAAGCCCTTCAGTACTTCATCCCTTACATCATTTTCTGAATTTACCAAACTGTTCTAGCTGTTCTATTATTTGTCTTTTACACTTAGTCATTGTATTTACAAAGTCTCATTGTGTAAATATTTTGTAGAAGCACCAAAAGTCAACCCTACAATATCGTCGCAATATTGATATCGAGGTAATAGATTTTCTCCATATGGCCCAGCCCTACCATAGAGGAGAAACTTGAATTATGTTATTCAGTTTGTTACCGACAGCCTCATTTTGGTTGAACATGCCTTATATATTTTGTTATTTTAAACTTCTGATAACAACCAGGAAACAACCAAGGCCATAACAGTTGTTCAAGCCACCTTATTCCACTACTTCACCAGCCACCCAGGGTTTATTGAGGACAGAATAATGACTGTTGGTCACCTGCCAAAGTTGGTCAACGAGCCACCAGCCGCAGTGCCAACGTGACCAGCATGGGGATGGATGGTGGCAATGTTTCCGAACTTGGCCTGCATGGACCATGGATTGGACTGAAACGTTTACGATTACAATGCTTGAGGGCAAGTCTGGATTTCTCATTTAGATCCTGCTGCAATACATTTATGACGGTCCCCATCCATCCCCTTACAGATGTTTATTATTCAACATCTGTCGTCTGCTGGCCGCTGGAAGGCTCCAAACTTTACATTATAATCAGGCAATGAAAGGCCAATTTTACCAATATGACTGATATCGTGTTCTTGTCTCTTTGGACACTGCTTTTACTCTCGTACATATTAAATAAATGGTATTGATTTATATCTCTCTCTATTCATCAATGCTCATGCTCCAGTGGAGGCAACATTATCATCTTTTTCCATTCCCACACATATCTTTATTCACGCACTGCAATATATTATTAGGAATATCGCTGACATTTACCTCTATAAATGTGTAAATTCAAGTTGAAGTTAACTTTCTTTTTGCTGCTATCACTGCTTTTATTCATTTGTTTTTATTCCTAACACCGAGAGAAGCCTGTGAAATGTCATATACCGCGAGTATAATCACAATTAAGATCATTCTGATTCTGATTTACTTGTACAAATAATAAGGCGGCGCTGTGCATGTGTATTTACTTGATGGGCTCGGTGCCATAGCAGGGATTGTCTGTTTCCAGTTATTGCCTTTGGGGCAATTTTCTGTGCTCTGGCATGGACTCATTTTTGCTGTTTACACTCACTAAATTCCCATGAACCAGTTTGGATGAAGAGCTGTTGAAAACTAGTCCGAACCATTTGTTGCTATAGAGTTGGAGGAACATCTAAACTTTAGATTGGTTTCACGAACACAAAAGAAAACATTGATTCTTAACTATTTTGAATGATGACAGAGTTTAAAGCTCCTATTGGTCAAGAATCTATTCAGTCGAGGACTATTAATCCATGCCTTGACTTAAAAAAAGGACTTTGACCTAAAAACTTTCATTTTTCACATTGAATCCAGCCTAATCTGTGCTGCTGAATGGGGTCGGTTTGAATACAGGAATCATTAGCTTACACCTTCTGAATGGGGGCTCTGCAGCTCTGAACTTTGAGAGGCAACAACAACAACAGAGCAGAAAGAAAAGAGCATTCTTCTTTTAAGAATGTAGCCTAGCTGCCATCAGGTCGCAGGAGGGTCAATCAGAAGCGTTGACCGCAGCTTCACCGTTTCATTAGTCCTCCTGGAGCTGGACAGCACGGCCAGGGGTGGGGGGACCATCCAGAGTTCACGAGCCCATTGTTTCCCCTGGTCTCTCTCTCTGGATCGATTATTATTGTGTAAAGGCAGTTTGGAATTAAAGGGTTAAAGTGGGAGAAATTCACATTTTTATATCCAAATATAATTTGATTCGAATAAATGAGATTATCAGGAATATAATAGATTTTCTACATCCCTCTCTAATTGTTAATCATCCATTTTAATTATTGGTAAAGTATTGATTAACGTCAGCTCAGGCTGTAAACTATCAGTTTATAGGATGAATGCTAAGGATCAATGCAATATTAATAAACTGAATGTGAATACATTTATATATCCTTGATGCAATATACACGAGTATATAATAAGTATATATAGTAAGTGCAACTTTGTTTACATTTTATTTATTACATCTACCTATTTTACAATTACCTGTTTACATTACATCTATTTTTATATTTTATACTTAGTGTAACACTTCTGTTTATATTTATTTATTACATCTACTTTTATCAGCTTATGCTAGACCTACGTTTTACTTAATATTTGTATAATATAATGTTGCGTACAGACCTTCCAGTTCTGGTTGTAACAGGTCATATAACAGCTCAGTAAAAGCATCTTTTCATATTAAACCGCCCTTTTCTAACAGACTCTGGGCTCCCAGCTCTCTCTGGGTGATATAAAGCCATTCAGATGTGGCTTTTCTTTCTTGGGGTCGTTTCACTTTTTCATCTTAGACAGGCTGACCGCCGGATCACCTCTCCACCCCCAGCCTGCACCCTGCAGCCCGCTGCCCGCTGCAGGCTGCAGGCTGCCGGCTGCCGGGTCAAAGCCGAGCTGAGAGCTGCAGCTTTAACCCGGTTTAGACATTAACTGCGACCTCCAGGAACACATGATGCATGCACCGTCTCGGACTGACCAGGGCCAACACATAGCGACTGTAAAATAAGCAGATGATGATGATGGTGAAATAAAAATCTTCTGCACATTTCCAACAGCAATCGCCGTTTAAAGATCCAGTGACTTCATTAAGCTCATCATTCCAAAAGTGCGTACTGTCTTTGGCCATACTTGCTTTCATTTTGCTTCTGCAAATGACTGGAACTCACTGGAAAACTCGCTCAAACTCACATCTCTCAACATGTTCAAACTAAAGCTGCAACAAGTCAGAGTTGACTGCTGGACTTGCTTCTCTCTCTCTCTTCCATTGCAATTTCACAAAGAACATCCAGTAATCCATCTTTTTTTGTGCATAGTGTTTATTAATTTCTGACCTATTTATTTACCTATATATGCTGATTTTAGCCATGTTCTCATGTCTTGTGTTTTTATACTCTTGCTGCTGCCTCTTGGCCAGGTCATCATTGTAAATGAGAATTGGTTCTCAATTGATTTTACCTGCTTAAATAAAGGTAAAATAAAATACAAAAATGAAATACAAATTACAGATATTTTTTTAATTGTTATTTTTACGCAGAGAGCATTCATCATTTAATTGGTCTATTTATAGGCATTATAGGATATTTGTGGTTACAATTTAATCTGATCAATGTAATGGCTCTGAAATTAAAAGGAATTAAATAAATAAATAAATAATCATAGCCCAAGTTGATTTTAATTTTATTATTATCATTATTATTCGTTTAGTGTATGAAACTGAAATGTTTTTTCTTATGATTTTTGGTTATATTATTTGGCTAATTCCTTTTAACTTCAGAGCCATTCAATCGATCAGATTAAATTGTAACCACAAATCGCCTATAATGCTTATAAATAGACCAATTAAATGATGAATGCGCGCTGTGTAAAAATAATAATAATAAAAAATCTGTAATTTTTATTTCATCATTTATTTATTTATTTATGCATAGTTTCCAGAATATTGTAGACCATAATATAATAATTAAAATAGATTAGAAAATTGCACTGTGAACGGCACAAATCCTGCAGTCTTAACGAACATAGCTGCCTATGTTATCGTGAATTATTCTGGATTTAAAAACCTTTGCATGTCTGTATGTAGATCATAGTGCATGTAATTGTTGCACTAAAGTTAGATATACTACAACGGTTCCTATTATTTATTATCTTATACGAAAAGTTATTCCTCATATTTCGTGGAGTATTATTTAAACACAATAGATCGCTGTTTTCTGATAGTAATACAATTTAGATAAATGAAAGGCTGAAGTGGTAAACGTCAGTTAGCAGAACATTTGTGCACAATCCAATAAGATAAGAATAAGATACATAATACTGCAATATTGACCAGTAACTTAGAGAGCCACTGTCTGCACCAACAGTGTCCTGCAGCCCTGAACATGATGTGGTGAAAGGTTGTTAAACAGATTAATGTCGCTGTTGTCGTGTATTTGGATCAGAATCTGCAGCTGTGACTTTAATCTGAATGTCATAAACTGCTGTAGCTCTAGTAGATTGTCCCCTGGCTGCTGTTTATGGCCTGCAGAGCAGAGATAGTCTCACCTTTTAACATCTTTAGAAGATGCCATAACTCCTCATAACTCGAGCTGTGTTTACACATAAACACACAAACACACCAGTGGAATATGAAATCATCTTCAGTCTGTAAGGTTATATTGATAAAGTTTCTAAAGTGAAGCAAATCCTGCAGCCTGCAGACGCGAACACGATCTAAAAGCTGCTTTCTGAATATCATTAAAGCTTCATTTCAATGTCATTATTAACCATTGTAAAATAGTATTCTTAAAAAGGAGATTATGATGTCAAACCACTAAACCAGATAATCCCCAACATATGGAATAAGGTTTTTTTTTAAATTTACTGTAAGAACACACATGCTGCACACACACAAACACACACACACGCACACACACACACACACGCTGTTTGATGCTATAAGGTCAGCTTCCTACGAAATATGTTCAAACACACAGACCTCTGTTATAACTTTAAAAAAAATACAATAAACAATCTGATGTTGTGTGACTGTGAGGTGAAGACAGACAACAATATTATGATCAGAAACAGACCTCCTCATTTGAAATCATTTTTGATTTAAAAAAAAAAAAAAGATATTAAGTGTGGACATTTTTAGGATCTTTAAATAGCACTGAAATTATTTAATAGTTTTATTTTATATTGCATTTTTGTTTTGATGTAGCAGCAATTTTTTGAAAATATCATTTGACTTTAAAAAGCTGAAGATTAAACAAAACAACAAACAACTATATAATGTGAATCAAAGTCACGTCTTACCACTGAAACACGTGTTGAAATTCCCCAAAAACTATGTTATGTCCGGATATCCAACAGAATGAGAGGAAACCATCTTCAACCCAACTACAACCTCTAATAATGATTAGATTACATGTTGATCCACTACAGGTGGATCTCAGGGCCTTTGGGGACCACAGAACATCCTCCTCCACCTCCTCCTAACCCTAACCCTAACCAACCTCCACCTCCTCCTCTACCTCCTCCTGCTCTACCTCCTCCACCTCCACCTCCTCCTCCACCTCCTCCACCTCCTCCTCCACCCCCACCTCCTCCACCTCCACCTCCTCCACCTCGTCCTCCACCTCCTCCACCTCCTCCTCCACCAGGTGGAAGTGGAGGAGGTGTAACCTGCCCTCCCTCCACCTTTACAGTCATAACTCCATCTCTGAGCCAAATATGAAATCAAGACGCACTTACTTGTTCTGTTCTAATCTCGCGTTAACACGTGGAAGCTCTGTTACTGTAAAGTCCCGTTGGATCGAAGCTGATAGAAGCTGATTATCGGAACCGGATCGGAACCGTCTCCGGTGTTCTCCTCCTCTCAGCGACACAAAGAGCTTTCTGTTGATTTGGGACTAATATCAGCTACAGTCCATCTGGCCGCCTGTCGGCTCTTCTCTCTCTGTTATATTTCGGGTCTTGTCAAACCGCCGCAATAAAACGCACTTTATTACCGTCACGTGCTCTGCTGCTTTTTTTTTTTTCTTTGCTCCCACGAGGGTTCATAAATTATTAGACCATGCACCAAGAGCAGCTTTACACAAGAAAGGCGCCAAAGAAAGAAACGCTTTAATCTCCGAGGTTCTGTGCTGCTGCAGATTAAATATAATAATAAACTCTCAAAGAATAGTTGCATATTTTATTCCTCTTTTCAATTCTATAAGTCTGTTTTTAAATATGTCTTTCTTTTCTTTTCTTTTTTTTTTTGAAGAGAAACAAAGAAAATGTTTTTTTTTCTTGGTGTTTTTGGTGTTTTATTTAATTATTTGCTCTTCTTTGATATAATTGTGGCTTTTGGTTGCTATGCTAGTGTAACACTTCTGTTTGTATTTATTTATTACATCTACTTTACCTGTTTTATTTGCTTTATAACTGTGTGTGTTATACCTGTTATATGTTTCGTTTAGCCTTGTCAAGTATTTGTTTTAAAGCACTGACCAGAAGTGGCAACTGTGAATCTCGTTGTATTTAATACAATGACAATAAAGCTTTCTATTCTATTATATTCTATTCTAATAATTGAGGGCAACACATTTTCCTTGAAGAAATCGTGTTGAACATTTGTGGATGGTGTAAAACATCCGTGCGTAAATGTTGTATTTCTTGTGCGTAAAACAGAGAGTGTGCATACTGCAGATTGTAAAATAAGTATCAAGAAAGATCCAGTTAAAGCTAAAATATAAAAAAAAATGTCTTTCTTTCATGGCATATAAATGCTTTTTTTTTTTTAAACCTTTTTTTTTTGTTTAAAATGAAAAGAAACACTAGTTGTATTCTTTGTTTTTCAGTTTAAGGACACACATAAAGCCACTTTGTGTGATAAACAATATGTCGGTGGATTAAACACATGCATATCTATGAAGATGGACAAATTCATGTGCATTTATAAAAATATTGCTAAAGTGTGTCTTAAGACCACATTGAGGGCTGCACTTTGAGAAACAGTCCTCATATCAGCATCAGTTTATATTCTAGTTTTATTCTCCTTGAATGCATTCACCGCTGGAGCATCTATTAGTTTGTACACAGATATACAGTATACCCTTAATATAAAGTTTCTGCATCAGGCCTGGTGATTGTAACCAAATGCAAATTGTGCCATTATACTAAATGAATCATAAAGGATGTTACTGATCCTTTTTGTTTTCTCCTGTAACCCTCTCCAGTAGCTGTATGACTTGGTTGGAGCATTTACAAAACACAGTAAGAGTTAAACATATAATAATTGAGGGCAACACAATTTCCTTGAAGAAATCGTGTTGGACGTTTGTGGATGGTGTAAAACATCCGTGCGTAAATATTGTATTTGTTGTTCGTAAAACAGAGAGTATGCATGCTGCAGCTTGTTTGTGGTTGTTGCACTGCAGTCCTTTTCCTCCAAAACAAGCAGAGAGACTAAACGCACTTTTCCGGATGTTTCTGGAATGCTGTTTGGAGCATTTGTTTCCTGCTTTGATTTCCGTAAATGGGGAGCAATAAAACCATAAAGTGTCTCTGTGAAAACAGACACAGTCTGTGTGGCAGCACCTCTGAAGCAGCTCAAGTGTCAAAACAAACCAAAAGTTTGGCCTACGTATAAAACATCTTATTTAAAAAAAAGGCCTGCTTGAAATAGTGATAAGTTGATAATAAAAAAGCACAAAAAAACGTTTGAGGCACATTAATTTATCCATCTGTCTTCAGGAAAATGACATTTACGCACAGTTCTAATGTATTTTTAATCATGTGCATCTTTTTGCAATCTGTTTTTTAGTTTAGATTTATTCGTGTCCTTTTTTCAGAAATGTTCCAAAATATCCCTAAAATGTTAAGCAACAGTATAATAGTTAATTAAATTATTAATAATTATTATTTTTTGCACACCGGCAATCTGTTTATATTCATTTTGTTTATAGATTATTTGTATATTGTATATTGGTAATATTTCATTTTTTTATTCTTATTTTATTCTAACGTTTTTATCTGTTCTTTTTTTATTATACTGTTTAGTGCACCAACAAAACCAAAGCAAATTCCTTGTGTATACCTCTCACACCTGGCAATAAACACCATTCTGATTCTGATAATGAGCAGGTTTAGCAGAATGTCACCAGTATGCACAAGATGCTCAATGTTCCAGGAGTGCAGCTTTAAAAGAATCCGTTTAATTTCTTTAATCAACAAAGTGTCACCGCCGGTTTTAACCCACTTTGGATCGGTGATTTATGGCGCCTTGGTTTGGCGTCCTGCCTAAATAAAACGCCCCCTAGCAGCTGTAGAATAAAACATCCCATCCAGACCAAAACACAAATGTCCAGCAGTACTTGAGGTCGCCCTGTTCGAGGTGCATTCAAGGTAACTGGGAGAAGAGAACTCTCACGAACTGGAGATGGTGAGGAGGAGGAGATGGTGACGTTACCCAAAATATCAGAGCTGAGTCTGTATCGCCATCTAGTGTTTAAAAAGATACACAACAGCTGCAGCTCTGTAGTCTGTGAGGAGACAATGAAGGATGCTGCAGCAGATCTACTCTGTAGTAGTAATCTCATCTCAAGATGTCTTAGCTTCTTATTAAAGGTCCCATATCGTTCTCATTTTCAGGATCATACTTTTTACTACTACTATTTTGTGTTTCTACTAGAACATGTTTACATGCTGTAATGATCAAAAAAACCTTTATTTTCCTCATACTGTCTGTCTCAATATACCTGTATTTACCCTCTGTCTGAAACGCTCCGTTTTGGCGCCTTTTGGACGAAATTGCAACAGAATTGCGTTGCTAGGTAACAGCTGGGGTCCATGTGTACTTCCTGTCAGCTGATGTTATTCACATACACTGCAACCAGGAATAAACTGGGACACATTTACAATGTTTATGTTTAAATCTGTGTAAACGGTCTAAAATGTTTCCATTTGTGACATCACAAATGGACAGAAATCCTGACAGCTTGTTTCAAATGCAGAGTTTCTGAATACTGGCTGTGTGTATTTCCCTGTGGATTGAGCGTTTCGATACTTTCACAGTATTTATATAGGACTTAAGCCTGCTTTATAATAAAAAAAGATGAAAATCTCACTTTTTTGTAATATGGGCCCTTTAAGAGTTTGATGTTTGGACAAGGAGGATGTAGCAGCAGTATGAGCTATTTTTCTGTATTGATCCATACTATTGAAATTAATTTGTTTCATGCAGATCTGTGTTCATGATGCAGGTTAAAAAAAATGTCTAATTATTTAAGAACAAATGACAAATTTAGAGAAGAGTGTAGCTTTGATGGGGATTTTTGCTTTTTGAGTCCTTTCCCTTGTGCATACTGCACTGTGTATCACCTATTCCCTCTCTTTTAGCACCACCTGGTGGCTCATAATAACAACAACATCCTACATAACATTTTAAAATAAGATGCAATCACCTGAACATCAACTGTTTAACCAAAATGGTATTAAGATACTTATTATATCTCACACAGTTAGCCTACATTTGTTATAATCTTTGTGTTTAATCCAATAGAAAATGTGTTTACTATAAAACAGTCTGTCTAAATGGTACAATATGATACATAATTAAATAGCTTTTCTTTTGTTTGCTTATATCCTTTTTTTTGTTACCTGTATCAGATGATGATGATGATGATGGCCATCTGCTTCACTTTAGATAAACTGCTCAAGCTGATTGAGTTCTGGAAGAAAAGAACAGTTAAATGCATGAGAAAGAGCTTCTTAAAATGTGAAAAGTCTGTGGATAAATGTCAAAGACAAGCCATAAGAGAACGTCTCTTTTATTAAAAACTAATGCTCATTATTAATTCTCAAGTTGGTTCAGTAAAAGCAATGAAATCGGCTCTCAGGACAAACCTGCAGGTTGTTTTTCTTCGTTGTAAATGTGCAGCTGCATCTGAAATCTCTGCACCGTCCTGCAGGGACAGAGAGAGGGACATGTTGTGTAATTTACTGACGGTGGACACAAAAATCTTCCTTCTCTCTCTCAGGCTCTGTCTTTCTGTCTGTCTTTCTGTCTGTCTCAGGCTGTAATTTAATGTTTGTCTCATTCTCTGCATCACTGTCTCCTTTTGTCTCTTTGTTTCTCTCCCTCTCTCACACACACTCTCACACCCTCACACACACACACACACACACACTCACACTCTCCCTCTCCCTGCTGCATTGCAGTAGGTTGTAAATACTGAGTGCCAGCTGAGCTTGACTGAGCAGCACCAGTGAAATACTGTCTTTGTTTCTCTCTATCTCTCACACCCCGCCTGCTGCCCTCAGGAGAGAGAGAGAAAAAAGAAGAAATGTAAAATTTAAAAAAGGGAGGATATAGTGTCTCTTTGTGTCTCTGACACTCAGGCTGCCCTCGTAAAAACAAGAACGTCAATGAAAACAAAAACATGGAGGAAAGGGTTCCTTCTGTCTTCTTCTGTCCATCTGTCTGTTTTATGGAGGAACGAGAAATCCAGTTCCTTTCACAGAGGCCTCAAACCATTTAATGTAAAAGAAGTATTAAGAAAGATAAAGTTAAAGCTAAAATATGAAAGGAATATATTTCTTTCTTTCATGGCATATAAAAGCCTATTTTTTAAAGCTTTTTTTGTTTAAAATGGAAAGAAACACTAGTTGTATTCTTTGTTTTTCAGCTTAACGACACACATGAAGCCACTTTGTGTGATAAACAATATGCTGGTGGATTAAACACATGCATATCTATGAAGATAGACAAATTCCTGTGCATGTGTATTTATACAAATATTGCTAAAGTGTGTCTTAAGACCACATTGAGGGCTGCACTTTGAGAAACAGTCTTCATATCAGCATCAATGTATATTCTAGTTTTATTCTTCTTGAATGCATTCACCGCTGGAGCATCTGTTAGTTTGTACACAGATATACAGTATATACCCTTAATATAAAGTTTCTGCATCAGGCCTGGTGATTGTAACTAAATGCAAATTGTGTCATTATACTAAATGAATCATAAAGGACGGTACTGATCCCTCTTGTTTTCTCCTGTAACCCTCTCCAGTAGATGACTTGGTTGGAGCATTTAGAAATACAGGAACAGTTAAACAGGAGTCCTGTTTCTTATATCCCTAAATGTACATTCATAGTAATATAGGAATTATGTTCATATGCAACTAGTTTTAGTTTGATATGCTGGTGAAAAAAAGACATTTTTGCATCCACAATGGAGTCTAATATATCATTACAATTACAAATTCAGATATTCTGTAATATTCTGCTTAATTAGTTAGAGCTGTATTATGCAACATTAATAGCATTGCAATCTGCAGCAGAACATTAAATAGAACAATTCAAATATGCACCTATAAAGCAATGATTGGATATCTATTCGTTTTCACACCACAGTCATATTTCATGTGTTGGTAAGAGTTAAACATGAGTCCTGTTTCTTATATCCATAAATGTGCAATCATAGTAATATCGGAATTATGTTCATATGCAACTAGTTTTAGTTTGATATGCTGGTGAAAAAAGACATGTTTGCATCCACAATGGAGTCTAATGTATCATTACAATTACAAATTCAGATATTCTGTAATATTCTGCTTAATTAGTTGAAGCTGTATTATGCAACATTAATAGCATTGCAATCTGCAGCAGAACATTAAATAGAACAATTTAAATATTCACAAACGTGCACCTATAAAGCAATGATTGGATATCTATTCGTTTTCACACCACAGTTTGTATTTCATGTGTTTCTACCTGATGTGAGCAGAGACGTGATGTGGACTCCATGTTCCTCTGCTGCAGCATCCTGCAACACCAACACTACAAAGTAGAACACACATTACGTTAAATTACAATCAGAAACGAGTTGAACATGCATTTGTCCAAAGACGTTTGGAAGAGTGGTTATATAGACAGTCGAGACAGGAGAGAAAACATGCAGAATAAAGGAGAGAAAACATGCAGAATAAAGGAGAGAAAACATGCAGAATAAAGGAGAGAAAACATGCAGAATAAAGGAGAGAAATAAAGGAGAGAAAACATGCAGAATAAAGGAGAGAAAACATGCAGAATAAAGGAGAGAAAACATGCAGAATAAAGGAGAGAAAACATGCAGAATAAAGGAGAGAAAACATGCAGAATAAAGGAGAGAAAACATGCAGAATAAAGGAGAGAAAACATGCAGAATAAAGGAGAGAAAACATGCAGAATAAAGGAGAGAAATAAAGGAGAGAAAACATGCAGAATAAAGGAGAGAAAACATGCAGAATAAAGGAGAGAAAACATGCAGAATAAAGGAGAGAAATAAAGGAGAGAAAACATGCAGAATAAATGTACTTACGCATCTTTTTCCTCCTTCGAGCAGCCAGCTTTCTACTGTCGGTGATAAACATTATTTTGAGAGACGTTTGTTCTGCAGATTTAAACATTAAAACGAAACATTTAACGAATAAATCAGACTCATCTAGTCATGCACGCTGCAGAGAGATTAAAGAAATACTGTAGAGAGAAACCGAGTATGGAGGCGCGCGGGTGTGGAGGAGCAGCTCGAGGCGACCAGATTTACGCATGCACTGCACGCGCACACATGACAGTCAGCGGCCAATGGCGCGCAGTGTCTGCTCGTAAAATGGTTTTATTAGCATTGTGTGTGTGTGTGTGTGTGTGTGTGTGTAAATCGTGCAGACAGAAAAGGGGGATTTCTGGCAGCTGCACTCCAGAGAGAGAAAGCTGCAAAGAAACAAACACATGCACGAACACCTCTGGGAATCCAAACACCTCCAGCCTGCTTTAAGGCCTCTGATCCAGTCTGTCCAGTCTGTCCAGTCTGCTCTGGGGTTTTTATTTGGTGACTATTTTGTGGAAAACGACGAAGAAAAAATAATTAAATGTAGAAAAATAAATGTAATTTATGTCTGATATGAAGGCATGAAAAGCAGACTTTGTCATAGCTAATATATACTATATGGTTACTCACCTCTCCAGCTTTATGCTTCATTATCTTTTGCCTTAAAAGAGGTCAGAAATTCCACAATCTTTTCCTCAACTGGGTGAAAGAATATATTAATTTACACAGATCTTCACTTCTTATATTCTCTCTGTTAAATGGAAAAATCGTGCAGACAGAAAAGAGGGATTTGTTGCAGCTGCACTGCAGAGAGAGAAAGCTGCATAGAAACAAACACATGCAGGAACACCTCAAGGAATCCAAACACCTCCAGCCTGCTTTAAGGCCTCTGATCCATTCTGTCCAGTCTGTCCAGTCTGTTCTGGGATTTTTATTTGGTGACTATTTTGTGGAAAACGACGAAGGAAAAAAAAGATATGAAATGTAGAAAAATAAATTTAATTTGTGTCTGATATGAAGGCATGAAAAGCAGAAAACCATGACTCTGGTATAGCTAATATATATTAACACTGTTACTATCACCTCTCCAGCTTTACACAGATCTTCACTTCTTATATTCTCTCTGTAGGATGGGAAATGGCTGCATAACAAAACCTGCTGCAGTGTGTCACTAATTCAAGGTCTGAATCATTTCCATCCTCATTTAACTGGAATTTGTTGCCAGTTTTTAATTAAAAATCTTGAGTAGGGCTGCAACTAATCATTGTTTTCATTTTCGATTATTTTCTCGATATACACACCATTTACTTCCTCTATCGAGGAGATTATGTAGGTGATGTGCACGGTATTGTTAATGAAAAACAATAAGGCTGCAACTAAAGATTATTTTCACTGTCGATTATTTTCTAGATTGATCGATCAGTTGTTTGTTCTATAAAATGATGAAACGTTTCGATCAGTGTTTCCTAAAGCTCAAGATGACGTCCTCAAATGTCTTGTTTTGTCCACAACTCAAAGATATTCAGTTCACTGTCACAGAGGAGGAAAGAAACCAGAAAATATTCACATTTAAGAAACTGCAATAATTGACTAACCAATTATCAAAATAGTTGTTGATTATTATAATAATTAATCTAGTGCATATCAATGCCCACCAGACACTTCAATAAGTCATCTTATATATCAGAGCATGCTCAGAAAATCATTTTATTCATCAGCTTGAATAAATGTTCATTCATTTAGACATTATGCTCCTTCTATCAGTGAGAGAAGCTGCTGCCATTAAACAGAACAGAGGCCTTCTCTCTCATTTCCATTTTCACGACGATGGCAGCCATCTTAAACTACCAGACTCCACCTGCACATCTCTACCATTTTAGTGTCAGGGACTCCAAGAAGAAGAGGAGGCTTGAAAACACAGAACACAGAACAAGAAGAGGAAGTCAGAAAGCATCAGATGTTCAGATGCATGTTTTCTGTCTCCTGAAGCTGCCACATTTCCCTTTTCTATTCTCAATCCTGCATGTTGTCACGTTGTCACATTTGTCACCTTGTCCTGAGGAAACTCACAGTTTGAATAAAGCTGAACTAGCAATACTACATGAATACATAGTTATAATAGAAGCTGCATGTTGCTGAAGGTTCTTCTCAGAGCTCAGAGCTCAGGATGGGGATTATTTGATTTTACAAGGATTACTGCATATAAAACAAAACCTGTTTTACTGTTTACACCGAGTCAGCTTTAAGAAAAAGAAAAAAGGTAGAAAAGCCACAAGGTAATTACAGAACAAAATAAGTAGCACATTCAACTACAACACAATAAATAAATACATTATTAAAACATAAAACGCCCTCAGTGTAGTCAAAAAATAAACTAAACTACCTTCTGCATAGGAACGATACCCCCACAATACTAATATACAGTATATATATATATGCTCCATGACCATGTTAAAATAACTTGTAGCTATCATAAAAAATATTTTAAAAAATAAATAATGAATACATTTCAGACAATTCCACAGTAGAAGGCAGCATATTGCACAGCATTACAGTCCATTCAGTTCAGGTGTACTGTGTGTCAGTGATGGTCTGAAGGGGAGGTGTGTTTGTGTCCCTCTTTAACGTCCTTTGCCACCAGTCTGATTGTAGCTGTGAAGAAGCTGTAGTGAAAGCATGTAGTGCTCTGTGAGTGGAGATGCTCTCTGGTCTGTGGTGTCTCAGGTTGTGTGTGTTTTAGGTCTGTGATTTATGATTTGTCTTTTCATAGTTGTGTGACTAGATGTGTTGACAGCATTTTAATACATATGTATTTGAAGACTCAGTGACTTATGTCATCAGCGGTGAAGAGATGGCAAGATGCTTTTTTTTCTGTTTCTGTTTTACAATAATTCATGCTTTTTTAATTTTGTTATGAGATATTTGACATTTTCTTTTCCTCGGCTTAAAATAAATCAATCAAATGGCTCATTTTTAACTTAACTGAAGTTTGTTTCTATTCAGTTTTACAGAGGTGTGTTGATTTATCATCTTAGAGGCTGGAGAACAGGAGGTTAAAGTGACTGCAGAGAAAGTTTTATTTTGAAGAGGAAACAGAAAGTGGAAGTAGAATCACTGCAGTAATGCTCCTGATGTCCAGTGGTTTCATGATATAAAATGAGTTTCTTATTCATGTAACTTTGGTGTCTAAATCAAAACAGGATGGATGAAAACGAGCATCATTAATATTTTACTGAATGGCCCTTTCCCTTTATAAGTATTACCCCATATCTCCAGATTAGAGATTTTTTCTCTCTTTAATCATTTTATAAAATTCTTAAAATAGTCTAAACATATAAAGGATATTGTTGTTAGCTGTTTCCTGAAAAGTTGAGATATCAAAGTTCAAGCTTTTAACACTAGCAGCTGTATTTGTATCTCATGTTGATAATCTTAATTTGTCCTGGAGTATGAAGAGTAAATGCAGTGGAAAAGTTTTAGCTTTCCATTTAATGACACTGAATTAGTGAACCGGATGGAATACTGTTAATAGATGCTGAAAGTTCAGGTTGAGATTTGAGATGCTGGATTCAAAGAGTTAACTGTTTCTGTTACATCCACAGTGATGAAATAAAAGTACAACAGCTCCACCCAGCAGACAGAGTCAGTCATTACACACACAGAGGCAGGCAGCAGAGTGTTTTTGTATCATGAGGTATCTACTTTCTGTCATATCTCATAGATGCTTTATTCTATCATTCCTATTTTTTATGCCTTTGTCAACCAATTTTATTCCTATAATAACTTCAAATCATTGTTTTCTGTTTCTGTTGTAATTACTGCTTTTTAGTTAGGCTCAGTCATTGTGAAGGAGACACACACAGATGCAGCAGACACTGTCTATTTTCATTTTACACAGTATGCAAATTAACTGTAACCTTTTTTGTTTTCTTTTAACTTATTTGTTTATTTAATTTATTATTATTATTATTACTTTTTTTCCTCTTTGTCTTATTATTATTATTATTATTATTATTATTATTATTATTATTATTATTATTATTATTATTATTATTATTATTATTATTATTATTTATTTTATTCTATTCTTTTTTTTTAATTTTATTTCAATTTGAAATGCTGATGTTGTTTTCTGTAGTGTACTTACTGTGTTAGTCTCTAAACTCAACTACTTAAAAAATGCTTTATAAACTGTTGTAATTACGAACTGTAAATTGCATATACGAAAACAAAAGGGAAAAATAAAGTACATATACAAAATAATAAAATTATAGATAATCATAATGACAATAATAATATTAATAATATGAATATGAATAATAATAATATATACAACAATAAATATAGTATTAATAATAATAATGATGATGATAATAATAATCAATAAAATCATAATAATGTGTTTTTTTCTCAGATGACATTAATTACATAACTAATTGTGTTTTGAGAATAAATAAGTTAACATTTTGCACTGATGGTTGTTTCTTACAGTAGTTTATTCTCCAGTCGGTACTCGTTGTATGTTGATATGTTAATATATTAATATGTTGTATAGGATGAAGTTTAAATGTGTTAATCCTAAATCAGTTTATTGGAGACAATTAAATGATTTCTAATCATCACCTTGAAGAATATTCACATTAATAGTAGTCATATATATTAATATTCACATGAATAGTAGCCTAATATATTAATATGCACATTAATAGCAGCCTAATATATTAATATTCACATTAATAGTAGCCTAATATATTAATATTCACATGAATAGTAGCCTAATATATTAATATGCACATTAATAGCAGCCTAATATATTAATATTCACATTAATAGTAGCCTAATATATTAATATTCACATGAATAGTAGCCTAATATATTAATATGCACATTAATAGTAGCCTAATATATTAATATTCACATGAATAGTAGCCTAATATATTAATATTCACATGAATAGTAGCCTAATATATTAATATTCACATGAATAGTAGCCTAATATATTAATATTCACATTAATAGTAGCCTAATATATTAATATTCACATGAATAGTAGCCTAATATATTAATATGCACATTAATAGCAGCCTAATATATTAATATTCACATTAATAGTAGCCTAATATATTAATATTCACATGAATAGTAGCCTAATATATTAATATGCACATTAATAGCAGCCTAATATATTAATATTCACATTAATAGTAGCCTAATATATTAATATTCATATATAATAATATTCACATTAATAGCAGCCTAATATATTAATATTCACATTAATAATAGCCTAATATATTAATATTCGAATTAATAATAGCCTAATATATTAATATTCACATTAATAGTAGCCTAATATATTAATATTCATATATAATAATATTCACATTAATAGCAGCCTAATATATTAATATTCACATTAATAGTAGCATAATATATTAATATTCACATTAATAGTAGCATAATATATTAATATTCACATTAATAATAGCCTAATATATTAATATTCACATTAATAGTAGCATAATATATTAATATTCACATTAATAATAGCCTAATATATTAATATTCACATTAATAACAACTCCCTCCTGAGTTTACTGCAGAAGCTGGTAATCTGGTATAAAACTCAGCTGCATGAATGTTTCTTAAATAATGATTTTGCATGTAACTCTCTGTAGTTGTTCCAGTCCAATAGATGTTACTGTTCCGTTGTGGATTCAGTTTTATTGCAGACACTGTGTTGGGAACAACATTTAATCTGCAGCAATAATCTGAACATTACTTTCCGTCCTATTTAATTTCTGCAGCACAATAAGTGTTCCCTTTGTTCTAGTTGACTGCTAATGTAGCTCTGTCGTTATATTCACATTCATCCGGATTCATATCCACCTTTTCTTTGTTCCATTATCGGTTTTTAAATCTAATTTCTTATTTACCTTTTTTCACCTTTTATTGTTCAATCTTTTGCTGCGTATTACAGAGTGTTTGTTTATTATTATTATTATTATTATTATTATTATTATGAAATGTTAACAGAAATCTGAAGAGTTCGTTTACAGAAACATTTAAAGGTCATTATTAAAGAGCAAAAAAAACATGATTTAGTAAATTAAATTAAAACAGAGATGTCTTTATTTGTATTTTCAAGCTTTCTTGTCTTCTGTATATAAACCTCACACACTGTCTATGTGCGTAATGACGCACTGACATTTTAATTTAGGAAATGAGACAAGAAGGTTATTTTCTTCTTATTCACTGCAAGAAAACATTACAATTCTGTTCATTATAGCAAATAGTGTTGTTGAGGATTTGTTGCATTAAAGCTGCAGGTCAGTTTCTTATGTTGGCCTTTACACTGAAGTGTTAAATTATCTTAATATAATAGATTTTAAAATGATAAAACCACTTTGTAAATCTTTTGCTGCGTATTTCAGTGTGTTTATTTGTATTATTATTATTATTATGAAATGTTAACAGAAATCCGAAGAGTTCGTTTACAGAAACATTTAAAGGTCATTATTAAAGCGCAAAAAATACATGATTTAGTAAATTAAATTAAAAACAGAGATATCTTTATTTGTATTTTCAAGCTTTCTTGTCTTCTGTATATAAACCTCACACACTGTCCGCGTGCGTGATGACGCACTGACATTTTAATCTAGGAAATGAGACAAGAAGGTTATTTTCTTCTTATTCATTGCAAGGAAAAATACATTGTATTACAATTATATTCATTATAGAAAATAGTGTTGTTTGTGGCATTAAAGCTACAGGTCAGTTTCTTATGTTGGCTTTACACTGAAGTGTTAAATTATCCTAAATAATAGAAATAGATAATAGATAATAGAAACCACATTAGAGATGGCCGATACAAGCAGTCCGAGGTCAGATCCACACTGAAAACAACCCAGTTTACAACTGAGAAGCGTCTGAGTCTGGATTTGACCTCGGACTGGTTGTATCGTTGATCTCTAATCTGGTTTCTATCATTTTAAAATCTATTATTTTAGGATCATTTAACACTTCAGTGTAAACCAACATAAGAAACTGACCTGCAGCTTTAATGCCACAAATCCTCAACAACACTATTTGCTATAATGAACAGAATTGTAATGTTTTCTTGCAGTGAATAAGAAGAAAATAACCTTCTTGTCTCATTTCCTATAATAAAATGTCAGTGCGTCATTACGCACACAGACAGTGTGTGAGCTATTACAGCTTTTTATACTGAAGCAAAATAAAGCTTGAAAATACAAATAAAGATATCTCTGTTTTTAATTTAATTTACTAAATGATGTTATTTTGCGCTCCAGGGAATATTATTTTAATAATTTATTTATTTATTGTGTTGAGTTGAATGTGCTACTTATTTTGTACTGTAATTACATTGTTGTGCCTTTTCTACCTTTTTTCTTTACTGTTATTTTACTGGGAAATTCTTAACAGTGCAGACTCAGACGCTTCTCAGGCGTAAAGAGGGTTGTTTCCAGTTGTATAATAGTATAATTTCCTGTGTTTTGTTTGTGTTTGTGGTGTGTGGAGACGTGATTGAGGCTGTCTGGTCTGGTCTCCTCTGCAGACAATGACTTTAACATTTAGAGGACAGTTGGAGCTGCAGGCAGGAAAGAGTCCTCCAATAAAACCATATAGTCCTGCTGGCTGTCTGGACTAAATGACTTTATGGTGCTTCTCTCTGCATGTCTCTGCATGTCTCTGTCTCTCTCTGCGTGTCTCTGTGTGTCTTGAGTTGGGCGGAAAGTCACGTTTATTCTCCAAATGCATGCTGTTGGTTTATGACCCTGCAGGAGGATGAGCTGCAGAGCTGAGCTGAGTTTATATGAGCTGCAATAAAGAAGCGAAGCTACGAGCTGCTGCAGTGACTTTGACAAAACAAGGAGGCACAAAATGTCCCTCTGTGGACTCTGAGACTCACACTTCATACCTGAGAGCAGTCAAACACCTTGACGTTGGAATAATACAATCATAATAAAATCATGTTATTAGGCTGTAATCCGGTGAAACGTCAGACATGACATACTGCTTTTATACCACAATAACATAATATAATACTACGAGACTCATTTTACTAGTACAAGTACTCATTTTAGTGCAGTAGTGTTCTGTGTGTTTCTCTATCATACAAATACTGTAGTATAAATACCATGTACTGTAGTATAAAAAAAACATAATATAAACATTTATTTAAAAAAATAATAAATTACAGCAGTCTACAACTGTAATTTGGTTTTATTCTATAATATTCTATCCTAACGATTTGCTGCAAAAAATGTAGTATAGCCTACCTAGTAGTAGTAGTAGTAGTAGTAGTAGTAATTGTAAGCTAGTAGTATTTTGTGTATCTCTCTCAAAATATAGATATAACCATTTAATACAAAAAATAGTAATAACAATACAACTATAATTTTATTACAGCTATAATAATCTAACCAAACTATTGGATACAAAAAATATGTATTATTATTATTATTATTATTAGTAGTAGTAGTAGTATTTTATGTTTCTCTATTTCAAACAAAACATAAACATTTAATACAAAATTATAAATAACAATACAACTGTAATTTTCTTATCTAACCAAACTATTGGATACAAAAAATATGTATTATTATTATTATTATTAGTAGTAGTAGTAGTAGTATTTTATGTTTCTCTATTTCAAACAAAACATAAACATTTAATACAAAATTATAAATAACAATACAACTGTAATTTTCTTATCTAACCAAACTATTGGATACAAAAAATATGTATTATTATTATTATTATTAGTAGTAGTAGTAGTAGTTGTATTTTGTATGTTTTTGTATTTCATACAAAATATAAACATTTAATACAAAAATTCTAAATAACAATACACCTGTAATTTTACTACAGCTATAATAATAATAATAATAAATAAATAACAATCTAACCAAACTTTTTGTGTACAAAAAATATGTATTATATTATTATTATTATTATTATTATTATTATTATTATTATTATTAGTAGTAGTAGTAGTGGTAGTAGTATAGTTAGTAGTAGTAGTAAATTGGTAGCCTGTTATCATGTCTGTAATTGCCGTAATTATGGCGAGGTAATGTTATTAAACCGTACTACATCTATTCATCTATAGCATTAGTGTAAATATTAAATAGAAGTCTAAAAACCGATGTGGCCATAATAACCAATCCGCTGCGTAAAATCCGTGAAGATGAGCCGAACAGAAGAATAAAAACAGTGAAAGTGCATAATTATTACCAATGATGATGTCATCCATCTTTTATTTCATTGAAAAACATCCTCACGAGCAGCACGTTGATCTCTTAATCTCCTGTCATCACATCAGTAGATGAAGGCTAACATAGCCTGTTGAGACAATCTGCTGTTACTGAGTCCATCTCATCTCCTCGTGAAAAAAACAAAACACTAATGTCCCCATAATATTCCTATAATAATATTTAAACTGGATGTTATTGTACATTGTAAAATGAAAAATAGGTTGTGCGTTGTTTCTGTGTGTAAAACGTCTCACATGAACTGTTTATTCTGACAAGAAGTAACAAAGAAATAACCATCAGACTGCTGTCACACCATAGCTTAGCATGACTGGTGTGTATGTGTGTGTGTGTGTGTGTGTGTGTGTGTGTGTGTGTGTGCGCGTGTGTGCGTGTGATTGCGTGTGTGTGTGAACATAGACATTAACAACAGATATACACACTGTAGCAACAACAACAGCAACAACAACAGTAACAACAGATAGGCCCTTTAAGGCTGTAATACATGCACAGTTTATAAAAAGAACCAAAAACAAGGAAGCTCATGTTAAACACCCTCCTGGGTTATTATTATTATTATAGGGGAGACTGGGGCTGGTTGTAACACACAGAATTGCTCCAATCAGGAGCCAGATTAAAAACGATATGATTATCTGTGTATACAGGCCTCTCGGACACACCTGAAATACATATTTAATAATTAGTTTGTTTGTTTTAGAGTTAAAATTATGCAAACTTGAGGTCTTTTTCTGTTCCAATATTACAATTACAAGCTGTGTAATCATCTATAAGGTTGTGGATAGACATAAACATAACACATGTTTCAGCATGTTGATGTTGTCCAACTATTATCTCTACACATTTTTCGATATCTTATAGCCCTGGACCATAGAGCACCCGATTCCACTGTTATCAGGCCATTAAATAAGCGTTATCAATCGCTATAAACACCATAGATGTGGGTTATAGGGGCCTACTACACCTACTACGTTGTAAAAGTGAAACTTAAAAGCAACCCATTGAGGAGAAAAAAAACAGTCAGGTTTAGGCAACAAAAACTACAACTTCTTTAGGTTTAGGAAATACAACTTATTTAGGTTTGGGCAATAAAACTACGACTTCTTTAGGTTTAGGAAATACAACTTATTTAGGTTTGGGCAATAAAACTACAACTTCTTTAGGTTTAGGCAAAAAACAGTCAGGTTTTGGCAATAAAACTACAATTTCGTTAGGTTTAGGCTACAAAAGCTACAACTTCTTCAGGTTTAGGCAACAAAAACTACGACTTCTTTAGGTTTAGGAAATACAACTTATTTAGGTTTGGGCAATAAAACTACAACTTCTTTAGGTTTAGGCAAAAAAAACCTACTAGTAGGTGTAGTAGGCCCCTACTGAACCACATCTATGGGGCTTATAGCAACTGATAACGGCTATTTAATAGCCTGACAACAATACTCCTTAACACAGAAATCCGTAACTTTTCACATGGATGGTGTTGAGATGGTGGAAGAAGTATTCAGATCTTTTACTTGAGTAAAAGTAGCAATACTACAGAGTAAAACCTTAAGTAAAAACATGAACAACTCTCTCCCAAATCCCAAAACTAGAGCGCTAAAACTTAAACTTGTGATGTCGTAGGGTATAAAGTGTGGGAGAGATGTTCTAGATGACACTGAGAGCAACTGGGAGAACATTATAGAACGAGTATATGGGAACATTTTCTGTTTCACAACTGGGAACTCTACAATAGAATAAAGCTCTTAAAAAGAAAACACAAAATCAGTCTCCCATTCATTGTCTAGACTTTATACCCGATGACATCACAAGTTTCAGTCTTACTTCTCTGGTTTGTGGCTTTAAGAGAGAGTTGTTCATGTTCACACATAATGATTGAACTTCACTAAACCGTGGAAATATCATATAGGAATTCTTAATTTGGGAGGTGTTCCCCTTTAAAAGGAAAAAGTAAAAGTACTCATTACGCAGATTCCAGGGTAAGTATGTTATATGTTGCAGCTGGTAAAGGAGCTCATTTAATGACTTTATATACTGCTGGGTAGCTTAACCTATAATAATATAGTATAACCTATTAGTTTATCGATAATCAAAATTTGCAAAGTAACTAAAGCTTTAAAAATAAGTAGTGGAGTAAACAAGTACAGTATTTCCTTCTGAATTGTAGTGGAGTAGAAGTTGAAAGTAGCAGAAAAGTACCTCAAAAAAGTACAGTACTTGAGTAAATGTACTCACTACTTTAAATACCGTAGTGTATCTACAGCTAATCAGTCTGATAACATCTCACTTTGTTGTTTTTGTGCACATATTCAGCCATCTCTAGCAGAAATAATATATCCATCTTATAACCTATTTGCAGCTCAGTTAAAAAAGAAGTTATTGTGTTTTTGTCTGGTTTGAAAAAAAAAACTGAATTTATGACATTCGACACATTTCATTTGTTAATTTCATGAGGAAAAAAAACATTTCACATGTAAAGATTTCACATTTCAATAAGTACATGTTATTTTCATATATTTCACATGTAATATATCAGTCGCTATAAGCACCATAGATGTGGATCATTAGGGGCCAACTATACATGAGAGCGAAACTTAAAAGCCACATATTCTAACATGCTGTAAAACTGAAATAAACATTACCAAAACTAAATTTTTTAGGTTTAGGCAACAAAAACTCTTAGTTAAGTTTAGGGACAAACATCATGTTCCGGCTTAAAATGACGTTTCAAAAGTGAAAGTCAAACTTCTGAACACAAACACAACTAGACGTTGGTTTCACACAGGATGTGAACCCTTCTTTTATTCCTTCTTTCGGTGATCTACTATGTGAATAGATGATAAAACCTACTCGTGGGTGTAGTAGGCCCCTACTGACCCACATCTGTGGTGCTTACTGATAACGCCTATTTAATAGCCTGACAACACAGACTCACATTTTTGTGGGAGTAGTGGTGTCGTCAACCAGAAGCAATGAGACTGAATAGCAGCACATTGACAGTGGACCATGCAAATCACTTCAAATTACAGTATTTTAAACCAACAATATGGACACACTCAACTTTTAAATTGCAGTATTTTAAACCAAGGAGAACAGATTGTACCTTTAAATTAAAGATAATAAAGGGATCAATTAAATGCATCAATTTCTCATATTCCTTTGTACATCATCTCTCTGATTTTGTGTCCCTCTCTTGTCTCTCTTTTAGTCTGTTATCATGATTAAGTGGTCAGGCTTCTGTTTGCTTAGGCTTCACCTCCACAAGTATTTCATTTAAAAAAAAAAAAAAACACTCTGCAACTATTTGAGGCCATAACAGACGTCTGGCACACTGAGAGCAGCTTTTATGAGGACAATAGTTTCAGCATTAAATCATAAAACGCTATTCGCATGTTGACAGAAAAGCACAGACAATTTATGTGAAGTCAAGTATGTGTCAAGTAGTTTCAGTTTTTGGACATGTGAGATATAAAAAACAGATGAGTTTTTAAAATGAGCAAAGTCTTTGATATCAACTGTTATTTTTTTTTTTTTTTATTCAATTTATGGATCTTTCTGTAAATGTTTTTTATTCTGAGGAATATGTTTTTTATGTAAAAGTGTTACAACACATCCTGGTCTCCCCCAACAGAGTTTCACCACTGCAGTTTTCCACACACAATCCGTTGCTTAGTAACAGCTGCTCGTGCCAGCTGATGTTAAAAGATCTTGGGCTTCTTGGTGCACTGCGTTTCTTTTTTATCAGCTACATCACCACATCCTCACCTATCCTGGAGAGTAAAATGAAAAAAAAAACATCCCCAGCCTCGTCTCCAAATCCATCATTCATTCACGGGCCTCCTCTCCCGGATCATCAGCTTCTTCATCTTCATCCGTCTGTTCTGGAACCAGATTTTGACCTGTCTCTCTGTCAGATTTAAGAGTCCCGCCACCTCCAGACGCCGGTCCCTGGTCAGGTACATGTTGTAGAGGAACTCCTTCTCCAGCTCCAGGGTCTGGTGTTTGGTGTATGGACACCTTTTCTTCCTGGTGGACTTGGCGTAGATCCAACTAGCTGCTGGATTGTCTGCAGAAAAAAAGACACAGGGGTTGCAGAGATTTTTACTTGAACTGCAAGCCAGCTGCTGCATGGTGTGTGTGAGCGTGTGTGCTGCAAGGAGTTCAAAGACTGACATAAAAATCAGAGCAAATATTCTCAGGAACAAATTTTATGAGCCTGCAACTTTTGGCTCATTAGAAAAAGAAACAATACCACATGCTCCGAACACAGCTCCATAAATAAAGACACTTCTTTTCTTTCTTATATTAGTCCTTTTAGCAAACAGTTAAAGAGTTGTTTATTATGCCCTCATTTTACCCCTTCTTTCATTTTTAATAATTTAACATTATGTAAAATTATGTTTGTGGTTTGTGATGTAGCTAAGATGAAAATGTTTTTTTGGGAAGACAGCAAGCAGCAATAAATATACCCAATAAAGTGTAAATCTCTGTGTGAGAGCCTGCAGGCAGAGCAGGTTGGTGAAAAGCCAACTCGTTTTTAGAATTATTAAACTGCAGTTGGTGGAGGGATATATGAACCTGTGACTGATCTAAAAATGCTTTATTGGCCACTTAAAAAAAGAAAAAGTAAAGCAGAAAGCCAGAGAGTGAAATTATAGTTAGACAGACAGACAGCAACAAGTATTAAGACATCTTTGCTCACTTTGCTGGGCACAGATCTCCTGAAAGGCTTTATTTACCATGAAGTAGATGAATCCTGGCTATTTAAAATGCTTTAAACCTAATTTATGACCAGCTAATAGAAGTTTATAGGGTTTTATTTAATTGCACATAACAATAAACCAAAAGTCTATTTACAGAAAGTTATGATGTAATGCCAAGAAAAAAGAAAAACAGTAATAGCCAATAAAATGTATTATTATTATTATTATTATTATTATAGTAGTGGTATTACTATTATTATTATAATTATCATTATTATTATTATTATTAGTAGTAGTAGTACTATTATTATTATTATTATTATTATTATTATGATTATCATTATTATTATTATTATTATTATTATTATTATTATTATTATTATTATTATAAGCCCATACATATTGTTTTGCTTCATGTCATGTATTTTTTCGTGTTCTTTTGTCATTTTTGTTTGCTGTAATTCAAAGTTTTGAAAAAAGAAAATACTTTTATGGATCTCAAGTTAAAATACTATTATTATTATTATTATTATTATAAAGGTTATTTGTTGCTGTTTGAAGCAGGCTGCATTGTGCAAAGCTACACACAGTGAAGGACCAACAGTATAAATCATTAAGGTCGTTTTGGATTGACATGCTTATAAAAATATATTGCCTATTTTTTGTATTTATTTTTTTTGCACAATAAGCTTGGAGCATTAATTACATAACATAGAATAAATCATCAGTCTACTACAGTACAGAGACATGCAGCACAAGCTTTATACCTGCGTTTTTCTCCTGAGTGGCAAATTGTTAAATAACAGCAATAGCACCTTCATTATTTTAATGGACAATAAAGTTTTATATTTTACCGTTTACAAGACATTTATTGGGCTATAAAAGTCACACTTAGCCTACTTACTTAGGCCACAGTCACCCTCCCTGTCACACACACACACACACACACACACACACACACACACACACACCTGAGTATTACCACTTCTTAAATGCTAATAGACATTCCTGAGTATAGTCTATATCTGGGTTTTCTGGGTCAATCTGCTGCTTTGTTTTTCTCTCCTCGTCCTCTTTCATTTAACAATTTGCCACTCAGGAGAAAAACGCAGGTATAAAGCGTGTGCTGCATGTCTCTGTACTGTAGTAGACTGATGATTTATTCTATGTTATGTAATTAATGTCCCAAGCTTATTGTGCAAAAAAAATTAAAACAAAAATAGCCAATATATTTTTATAAGCATGTCAATCCAAAACGACCTTAATGATTTATACTGTAGGCCCTTCACTGTTTGTAGCTTGCACAGTGCAGCCTGCATCAAACAGCAACAAATAACCTTTATAATAATAATAACAATAATAATAATAATAGTATTTTAACTTGAGATCCATAAAAGTATTTTTTTTTTAAAACTTTGAATTACAGCAAACAAAAATGACAGAAGAACACGAAAAAATGCATGACATGAAGCAAAACAATATGTCTGGGCTTATAATAATAATAATAATAATAATAACACTAATAATAATAATAATAATAATAATAATAATAATAATAATAATAATAATAACACTAATAATAATAATAATAATAATAACAATACATTTTATTGGCTATTATTATTTCTTGGCATTACATTATAACTTTCTGTAAATAGACTTTTGGTTTATTGTTATGTGCAATTAAATAAAACACTATAAACTTCTATTAGCTGGTCATAAATGAGGTTTAAAGCATTTTAAATAGCCAGGATTCATCTACTTAATGTTTGTAGCTTGCACAATGCAGCCTGCCTCAAACAGCAACAAATAACCTTTATAATAATAACAATAATAATAATAGTATTTATATATATATATATATATTAACCTTCATTATTTTAATGGACAATAAAGTTTTATATTTTACCGTTTACAAGACATTTATTGGGCTATAAAAGTCACACTTAGCCTACTTACTTAGGCCACAGTCACACACACACACACACACACACACACACACCTGTATATTGCATTGCATATATGCACATTCTTAAATGCTAATAGACATTCCTGAGTTAGTCTATATGTGGGTTTACCTGGGTCAATCTGCTGCTTGGTTTTCCTCTCCTCCTCTTTTTTGGGCTCCGGCTTGGCACCGAGCTCCTCCACGGTGCCAAGCCGCTCTAGAACCACCTCGGTCGGCCTGGAGAAGCTGGAATCCTCGGGGCTGTGGTGGGACTGTGGAGGTGAACTCTCGGGTTTAACCGGCTCGTACCTCGGGCTCGGCTCGGACAGGTCACCCTGAGCCGAGGAGAAGTGCACCAGAGAGGTGTCCGAGGAGGCTGGAGTCGACGCGCTCTCCTCCCAGCAGCGGACGAACCTGCTCTCTGAGGCCGCCGAGGACGCGTGGTGCTCGGCGTGGCTGTGCGTCTGCGCGCCGTAGTAGGGGTGGTGGTGGTGGTGGTGGTGGTGGCTCAGGAGGTGATGTGGATGGAAAAGGCCCGGGATGGAGGCTCCTTGGGCGGACTGCAGCTGCGGAGACGAGGGCGCAGAGTTAGTGGAGGTGTTGGCCCAGGGAGAAAACCCGTTTAAGCTCGTTTGTTTGTTGGAAAAATGTGAAAAATCAGGAATGTGTGCTCCGGATCCAGGGGTCCCCTCCTCCTCCTCCTCCTCCCTGGCTGCAGCAGCTCCTCTCCGGCCTGGCTTCACGCAGCCTCCCGCTGAACCCTGCAGACCTCCAGGGATGAAATGCGCCCCGAACGGCTCCTCGCTCTGCAGCCCCATCATGGAATAATAATTCGTTAGCGACATGTTTATTATTTTATTATTTCAATAAAAAGAAAGTGCGACTGTAAAACGTTAGATGGGGCTGCTATAGTGGCTTATACATCCTCCCACTAAAATGGTAGTATTTTTTTTTTTTCCTCTCCTTACCTTCTCCTCGGCTGCTTATTGGTTCCACCGAGGATCACATGGTTTACACTGTATTTACCCGGTATATAGGGAATAAATCTAATCCTTCTTTTGTGCTCAGATATGTGATAATAGGCCTGTAGCCTGTCTGCCAGATGGGCCTGCTGGATGATGCCTAAAGGCCGGGAGCTTTTTTATTTCACAGCGTTTTACAAGCAGAATAAAAAGTAGCAAGAGTCGTTTACAAGCTTGTTTGAAGTGCGTGCGTGCGTGTGCGCGCGCGTGTAGTAGTAATAGTAGGTTATTACACACTTTCCTTTATACACTGTTAAGAATTTCCCAATAAAATAACAGTAAAGAACTGGGTTGCCTTTATGTTACTGTAAAATTAACATTATTATACTATAATGCTGAAATTTACAGCTTTGTACTGTTAATGAAAAATCTTTTTTTTTTTTTAATTTCACAGTATTTTACAGTTAATTTACTGTTTAAAGATACATTATATAACTGTTTTTCACTTTTCTTTTACATTATCTTACTGATTTGTTTTAATGCACTATTTATTTTTTTGCATACATTTTAAATAAACATTATTTTTTGCCTATAGATGAATAGACTTAGCAGGTTACAGACATGGGAATAGTCACACTAAATACAATTAAAGGTTGTTAGGAAAAAGGCTATGATAGACTTGTTGTGTGTCTCTAGCTGCTACAAGCACAGAATGAAACCAGAACAACATGTGATGAAGAACAATAAAGATAATTCACTGATTCTACAATCATGTTCAATGTACAAGCCTCACATGAGCAGATCAGGTCCCAGAATTAAAAAGATACTGCATGAAACTGTTACTGATGAGACTTTAGACAGTTGATCAGCAGTAAAGTGATGTTTTTTAAAGAATGCATTATAGTTCAGTTAAAAAACAAACAGCCTATGAGCGTAATTTAACAGGTTTTCTTTTGTATTAACAGTAAAGCACTGTTTTTTAGCAATAACAGGTTCATACTGTTGAAATCCAGCTGGAAATTAACAGCAGTTGTTTACAGTGCAGAAAATGAAAGCTTACATTAATGATAAAAACACGTCTTTGTCGCCTCAGAGACTGATGGAGGTTCTCAGAGGAGAAGGTTGTGTTTTGGTGTTTTTCTGTCTGGACATGTGATTTTCCTTCATCTTCATCTAACAATGAAAATACTGTTATATTCTTGGAAAACTGAGGAGAAACTCTCCTTCCTCGAACTTCATGTTGGATGATGCGCAAAGTGAGCTTTAATTAGATTTATGTCCCCTTTCAGCTACCTATTATCTGATTTTCTTAAGCTTTTATTTATTCATTTATTTACATAGTTACTCACTGACATAGCCTTCTCATTGATTAATTGATTATTATAGCCTTTTATTTATTTTATTTAATGTATTTCTTGGGAAATTGAGGAGAAACTGTCCCTCGAAGTCCATGTTGGATGTCGCTAGGAGAGCTTTATTTGGAATTATGTTCAGCTACCTATTATCTGATTTTCTTAAGCTATTTATTAAAGTTATTTTATAGCTATAATTATTTTTATTATTTATTTATTTATTTATTTATTTGCATACTCACTGACTTAGCCTACTCGTTAATTAATTGACTATAATTTAGCCTACAATTATGTTGTCTGCTTGCTCAAAGTTGCATGGATTTAATTTTTGTATAGACTATTATTTATTTATTTACATACTCACTGACATAGCCTACTCGTTAATTAATTGACTATTATTTAGCCTTTTATTTATTTATTTGTCTTTGGATGTTTTCCTGTTAAGACCAGTCGTCCACTCCAATTTTGGTGAGTTTGAATTTTTCATAAAAAACAACAGAAGGATTAAGTGCCTTCAAATTATAATAATAATAAAAAAACATGTAATACCTCATTGGATTATCTGACAAATGCATCGTCATAAAGGTGAAAACAGAGCTGTTTTTCCTTTCTTAATAATAATTAACATTATTGGAGGATCAATCTGTGGCCTATTCTCCAGAAGATGCAACTCAAAACACATATTTGTCTCCATACCAGTTAGTTTGAAGACTTTCTCCAGATTCCTCGTCTCCATGTTTGAGTGTGAAAGTGAACGCCTATTGGCTGGAGCAGAGGATGACCAGCAGGATGTTGAACTGCAGCCTCCTCTTCTGTAACATAGACCTTGATCTCTGTCTGCTGTGTCCTCTGTCTCCACCTGCTGGCTGGATGAGTTAAACCAGAGCACCAGCTCTCTGCAGGAAACAGTCCTGAACTTCATATCATATCATAAGAGATCTCAGCAGGGCGAGCACTTTAATACATTCTGTTTTTATTTATTTATTATTATTATTATTAAAGTCTGTCAACTGGTCTCAGTAATAAAATGAAGAAACACATGAATCAGCTCTTATGATTTAATTTATGTGGACACCCCAGAGGATGGAGGCCACAGGGATGTTATAGCAGTAAAATCCTCTAGATGGCAGTAACATCATCAGGAGGAGGAGGTCAAGCTCAACCTGCTGTATATAACAGCAGTATATACTGTATAGATATGTATGATTATACCTGGTTTTAGTATTTAAAACTACTGTCTTTTATTACCTTTTTATAAGCACGTTCATGCATGAGAGTATATATAATCTATGCTCTATGCATTGTGACTTTGGTTTGTTGTGTTGGCATGTTCATTGTCCTGCAGGGAAATTAAGTATATCTTGTCTTATATACATATATTGATATATAGATATATAGATTTTGCATGCATTGTTTGCATGTATGCACGCCCACAATGCATTTCCATTAGAGATGGAAATCTGTTAGTGAAGTATTATTAACACTACTGCATTTACTCTTACTATTGATATTATTTTACTTTTATTATTACATTATGTCTATTACTATTACTGTTACAATGGCTTTGTTATTGATGTTACTTCTAAATAGATAGATAAATAGAAAGATAGATAGTACCTTAATTGATCCCGAGGGAAATTCACGTTTCCAGCATCACAGTTCCATAGTGCAAACATATTAGTAAAAAGGCACACAGTATATATAAAAGACAAATATACCAGATATAAAAAAATAACAGGAGATGAAGAAAACTGTTAAAAATTAATATAGTGCAGGGTTATAACTGAGATACGAGACCATTAAAAATGTGAATATAGTGCAAAAAGTGATATAGTGCTGGATAATGAAATATAGGAGATATACAGTAGAGACCAGGGGATTAATAAATGTCAAATATGGAATATAATGCAGGACAAGAACTGAGGAAGAGAGTCTAAAAAAAAAAATAGACTAAAGTGCAGAATAAAGCTGTACATTTATACGTTTGTAGAATACAGTAAAACAAGTCTATAAAGGTGCAGAGGTTCCACCTGGTAACACTTTACAAACATTGAAACATATAATGCATTTGTAAGCAGACATATAGATATTTTAAGTGCTTATTATAATGTAGAATATTTGTCAACAATTATAATTTCTCCTTTGCAGACATATTTATATCATTACAGCTGTGTTTTGTCGTTCATTATCTGTTTATACGCCAGCCTGCTGTGTGTTATAAACCATTTATTACATGTTTATATAAATGCTATAGAGGGAGGTTAAAGTAAAGCGTTGCTCTTTCACTGTTATTTCTATTAATATTATAGATCCTGCTATTATTGCAACTTCTACAACAACAACTGCTGCTGTAATTACTGCTACAAATCTCAATACAACTATACTGCTGCCACTATTTCTCCTTCCAACAATAATGCTGCTAAAATACAACTGCTACTGCAACTATTGCTCCTGATAATGCCTCTTCAACTACTTCTACTATTAATACTATTAGCACTACAATAACTACACATATGCCTGTTTCTACTACAAGTTCTATTACTTTCTACTTGCCTACGATTGTTGTTATTACATTATCCATTTCTTTCAGTTAAAAAAAAGAATAAAAAAGATAAAAACAGCACAATATTATTATTTTAAATAATTTAAATTTTAATTGTATTGTATTTATTGTATTTCTATTAATATTATAGACACTGCTATTGTTGCAACTACTACAACAACTGCTGTTAGCTCTTCTATTTCTACTGCTGGTACTAATATTACTACTGCTATAAATCTCAATATACAACTACTACTGCTGCCACTTTCTCCCAGCAATTATGCTGCTAAAATACAACTGCTACTGCTGCAAATACTATTACCACTACTGCTCCTGATACTGCCTCTTCAACTACGTCTACTATTAATACTATTTGCACTACAATAACTACACATATGCCTGTTTCTACTACAAGTTATATTACTTTCTACTTGCCTACGATTATTGTTACATTATCCATTTCTTTAAAGCTGTAAAAAATCTTTCTTTAAGGTATATAAATAAGATAAAAACAGCACAACATATATAAATGAATCAGTTTAAAACATGCCTGTGTTGGTGAAAATAAAAGTCTCTATTGCTGGAGTTTATTGTATGTATTGTATTTATTGTATTTCTATTTAATATTATAGATACTGCTATTATTGCAACTACTACATTGACTGCTGTTAGCTCTTCTATTTAATTTAATTTAATTTAATTATTATAAATCTCAATATACAACTACTACTGCTGCCACTTTCTCCCAGCAATAATGTTGCTAAAATATAACTGCTACTGCTACAAATACTATTACTACTACTGCCCCTAATACTGCCTCTTCAACTACGTCTACTATTAATACTAATTGCACAACAATAACTACACATATGCCTGCTTCTGCTACAAGATCTATTACTTTCTACTTGCCTAAGGTTATCGTTACATTATCCATTTCTTTAAGGTAAATAACTAAGACAAAAACAGCACAATATACATACATTAATCAGTTTAAAACATGCCTGTGTCGGTGAAAGTAAAAGGCTGTAGAGTTGGAGTTTATTGTAGGTCATTAGCTGAATTCCTTCAACAGAAACACAACCTCTCCTTTCATCTCCTTGTCTTTCTTTTTACATCACACACACTCAGACCGAGTGAATGTGTGAGACAAAGACAGAAAGAGAGAGAGAGAGACAGCAGACGGTCTGTATTGCCTTAATAAAAGTCATTAAGCTGAAGGGGGATGCTGGTTGGCTGTTTTTCGGTTCAAGGTGCAGCCTTGGACTCACTGTGTGTTTCTGCTGTTGTTCAAAGTCTGGGTCGAGAATCACATCACAAAGCAGCTATTTCACTACTTTTTACTTATTTTTCTTTTTTTATAGTTTGACACTTATATTTTATATCAGTGTAACCTGGGGCAGCAATTACCTGCAGAACAATCTGCTCTTTAGTGTGGTTGTTGTGTTTACGATTACTAAAAACATGAGCCTGTTTAATTGTGCTCCTGGGTATACTTTCTGTTGTGATCACAGATGATGCTTTCATTTTATTACCATGTAAAAACATTCAACACAACATCCTGGGAATGGCCTCAAACGACACATTTAAAATAAGTAATATAGTTTGTGTCTTTTTATTGACATTTTATTTTATAAAAACTAATTTGAAAAAGCATCTGAACCGGTTTGTGCCGCAGCTCAGAGGCTAAAAATTCCCATTTGTAATCTCACAATCAGACTAAATCTAATCTCTAAATGTCACATGAATTTGTTTTTGTTTTCGAAGGTTTGAATCCTTTGTGAATTAGAAATGCAATTAAGAAGTCTCGTAAATCGCATCATAAAACTTAACTCAAGCATTTTACATCAAATTAAGGATTACACACTTTTAAAGCTCTTTCAACAGAAACAAGAAACACTTCATCTTATAGAGATAAGTTATCAAACATTTTAATACATTGTCTTCAAGTGTATGGAAATATAATACATTAATATACTGAAATCCAAATTGAGTAATGTTGCAATAAATGCAAAGACACATATAGATACAAAAGTAGAAGATAGGCATTAAATAATGTCACATTATTATTATTATGCAGTCAGTCTTTACAGTCTTTTACCTAAAATCACAGAATCAATATTAACAATACTAATAACAAATGTCACAGATATCAGAATACTTAATTCAGATTGTCTTCACTTACCTTAAATGATTGTATTTATATGCTAAATAGATGGTTAAATATGACTTTATGAGGTTTAAGTATATCATCATTTAAGGTGAGTTGCCGTAAAGTGGGACACCTAAGCTCCTCAAACAAATAAAAAGCAATACAACTATTGATATTTAATGTATTTCTAATATGCCTGAATGCTTCAAAACTATTATATTCATAATTCTTTATTTATTTATTATTAACAAATATACTTGGTAAGATTTTGCATTTTTTTTTTCAGTCATGCAAAACTAACATACATGCAGTGGGGATAAGTAACTAAGTACATTTACTCAAGTAGTGTACTTTAGTAAAACGTCCATATTATGCTACTTCTACTCCTGCACACATCGTAAAGCCCCAAACGTGTGATATTGGGGCGATACAAATAAAATTGACTTGACTCTATCACATCTTAGAGGGAAATATTGTACTTTTTACTTCACTACATTTATTTGATAACTTTAGCTACTTGCAGATTTTGATTATTAATACAAAATAAAATCAATAAATAAATGATGATGTATTTATTATTAAACTACCCAGTATATTATATAAAGTAATTAAAATGAGCTCCACCTCCACGACTGTCTCACATTAGGAAATGCAGATTTTTCTGATAAAACTTGGCATGAGAGAGTACTGATATGTCTACGATTTATTTTATGAGTGTGATATCTGCATTCTTTCATTTTTCACATCCTAAATGAAATCTGAAATGCAAAAAAAATTCTGATTCATCCTAATTATAAACATATTTACATGAGGATTTATCAAAAATCAGGACAGCAATACAGATAGATAGGACATATCTAATTTACAGACATATCATTAGAGTGTCAACAGTGCAAGTCAACACCAAAACACACACAACAAACATGAATGAGATGTGAAGTCCAAAAACACGAGGCTCCACAGACGAGCATATAAAGAGCATCTGTAGTAGATGTTTCCCTGTATTATGTCCTCAGTATTTATCGGACATAAAGGCAGACAGAAAGTTCATTTCTTTACAATAAGCCACTTTACTCCAGAGGGACGTCAGGTTTAAATGAGGAGCAGCAGGAAGGTTTTCTTCATGAAAAGTCAATAAAATAATCAGGAGCCAGGCAGAATATTCAACAGAGAATCAGGCCTAAAGCTGAGCCTTCCAGTTCTCCTTCGATGGCAGGACAACACATTGTTTTTACTGTTAACCTGCGTATGCACGGTCTGAACGATACAGTGCTGTGACGTTAAAGGAAAGACTGTCTCTTACTTCAGAACAGGTGATATCCTGCGTGGTGATGGTGGTGGTTGTGGTGGAACAGCAGTGTCTTGCTTTTCAGTTTCTTCTCTTTCATTCTTCTGTTCTGGAACCAGATTTTCACCTGTCTGGATCAGCCAAGGATAACATGTTTTTACCATTTCATTTCTTTATGCTGTTCTGAGATAAAGCGAGATAGATATGAGTTTATGTTAAAATAAAAAGCAACATATCAGACAGAATATTCTGTAGTTGCATGATGGTCATCACCAACATTTTCTGATTTGTTACTCCACAGTTATATTCATTCTAGGAGATATGTATTTGTTGTTGTATTTATTATTCTTGATGTTTACCTTATTTGGATTTGTGTTCTCTTCTGCCAGGTATTTGTTTAGTTTAACTATTTCTTATTTGTAGTTTTTTGCGTAATTGGTATTTTTTGTTTTCTTTTGTATATGAATTGGATAAAACAGTGAGGCACCCACAGTTAGGTAGGTAGATAGGCAGGTATAGGAGCAGCATGCACCTGGTTGGGCTTATGGTTTCTTACCAGGACTAGAGACAAATTGTGAAAAACCAAGCATCAAAAATGTCCCAGAGCCCAAGTTGACCCCTTCAGATGTCTGAGCAACAGTCC
Organism: Sebastes umbrosus; assembly: GCF_015220745.1. Taxonomy (NCBI): domain Eukaryota; kingdom Metazoa; phylum Chordata; class Actinopteri; order Perciformes; family Sebastidae; genus Sebastes; species Sebastes umbrosus. The sequence goes on from NC_051278.1 coordinate 1,539,594, forward strand.
AAAAGCCAAATCTATTCAGTGATAATGAGGTGGTGCAAGGTTAGATGTGTTCATTGTGTCCCAGGCAGCAGCTGGTATTTTACAGATGTTAACACACATGTTAGATCTGAGGTCCAGGATGAAATTTAATTAAAGAAATAAAGAAATATTGCAACATGCACGCACCGATCTGTCAGGCGCAGAAGGCGGGACAGCTTCATACGTCTGTCTTTGTTGATGTAAATGTTGAGTAGAAACTCTCTCTCCAGCTCTCTGATCTGCTGCTTGGAGTAAGGACAGCGCTTCGTCCTCCTCACACTGGGCTCTGCTAGAGAGACAGAGAGAGGGAATTAAAAGGGTTATTACAAAAAAATGACCTAACAGTAAATTTAAATAAATGAAATACAACAGAACTACAATCCATCTTTAAAATTAGAATAGATCCAGTGAGTCTAATGTGGTCGGAGGGGACCCAACTCTTCCAAACACCCAAAAGAGATGAGCAACAACTTTTAAACTGACTCACAGAAATAAAACTCATGTGAATCAGTCTGAGTTTAATTAAATTTAAATTATTCTAAACTTTTAATTTATGGTGAATGTCAAGGTCTAAGAGTCCAAACTCAGAGACTCACAGACATTAACATGACCTCCATGCTGTGTGACTGTTTTAGTGAAGCCAGTCTGTAATTAATTAATGCTCTCATGACTAATTATTAAGTTTGCATTTGTAGATCTGCAAATCTGTGAGTCAAACAACATCTTATCTGGTTAGTACCATGTGACTGTTTACTATTTCAACAGCTAGACACTATCAGTTAGACGTGCAGCTACAATGGCCAACAAATGGAGAGACAATTGGATCTTTTTAACTTTATTGTGTAAACTGATAACTAACCATATTTGTCAGTGCATATACAATAGATCTAAGAAAAATGGTTCATATGAAAAGTACATTTAAATCGTATAACCATCATCATGTAGCTACGCTGTGTATATTTGACTTGAGAGAGATTATATTAAATACATTCTTTAGATTTTAGACATTTAGAGAAGAAAGGTTGGCTGTAGTAGTATAGATACTAGTAATGTTTGTGTTGTTGTTGTTAATGATTATAGATATGTTTACATAACAGCCCATATATATATCCATTCAATGTTTATTTATTTGCACTATTTGCATTGTCCACAACTTACACTTGACTTATACATTTTTTATTTTATTTCTAATTTTATTGTTGTTCATTGCTGCTCTTTATATATATTATATTTATATAATGCTTATATAGATACATCTATTTTGTCACCACTTGAGTACATAACAGTTCTGTCTATTCTTCACCTTTATTTGTCCAGCTTTGTTGTTTATTTTTTTTATTTTTTCTGTGTCAGTAGCTTAGTTTAGAGAGATGCGTAAAACAGAAGTCAAATTCATATACTTGGCAAATAAAGCTGATTCTGATTCTGTATCACAATAGCTTTATTTTGAAAATGCGAACTAATAAATGATATTAGACTGAATAAACACAGAGTAGAAGCCTGTAAAGCAAATAAACAAATACATCAATTAAATAGTTAACTATTATAGTCCGTTTGTTTGGCTGGAAGAAAGGTCTAAAATAATGAAATTACTTTTATGGCTGCCCAGTTTGGGCCTATTTTAGCAGCATTTCACATGCCAACATTTTCGAGTTACGAGTTGCTTGAATATCTATAAATGATAATACATATTTCTGTATACTATAATATATTTACTGAAACACGTAGGATATGAAGTTATTAGATGTAGGCCTAAATATCTCATGACCCATGGACGCATAATGGAGTTTCCAGATGTCTCCACATGCTCTCATTTAGGAGTTGCACTGTTTATCTACATGTTCTCAGTGAACTTCTACATTAAAGTGATGAACACATTAATGCATCAATAAGCATAATCCAATAATATACATTATTCTGCATAATGTGTACTTTTGGTACTTTACAGCTGAAGGCGAGATTGGAGCAAATATGATTCAAAAAAAGTTCTATTTATAAAACGGTCGCTATATTGTGGCAGTAGTAGTCTACTGGATGTCTTCCACTCACCACGGGCCTTTCTGGAGTCTCCTCCACTGCTCCTGGATGAAGGCGCATCCTCCTCGTCCTCTTTCCCAGCCTGAGGAGACTCTGACCCGGTGTCACAGCTCCGGTTCGTCTCTCTCTGCTGTCGGCTGCAGCCAGCTGTAATAATCTGCACTCTTGCATCCACTCCATCTCCATCATCTTCTGCTGCTGCTGCTGCAGACTGGAGGAGCTGGTCGAAGCCCTCCGGCAGGACTCTGCTCCTCCTCTCTGCAGCAGCCGGGATCAGGAGCTGTGAGTCCGGACTGAACGCTGCGTAACCACCGGGGAAACTCCGCGCGTCTCCGGAGAACGGCTGTGCGTAAAGAGCTCCAGAGGTGATGGGATGGTTGACCGGGTGGAGAGTCCATGTCCACGGAGGAAGAGGAGGAGGAAGAGGAGGAAACGGTGAAGTGATGGAGCCAAAGTCCGACTGTGACGGATAGGAACAGCTCGGTAAATACATGGACAATTAAAATACTTTAAATTCTAACAGCTTGTGTTTTTGACCAATGATCCAACAAAACCTATAAACAGGGTGAGATGTCTACCCTGTTCCAACATGGACACAGCAAATCAGTTGTTATTATAATAAAGTTAATATAAAGCTCTGCATCGTGAACCCTGAAAGTTCAAACAAGAAACATAATATAGCCTATAAATAAAAAGCCTTATCTCCACCATCTCTTCATCATTACACCAAATGAAGCCCTTTGCAAAGTGAAGATAGTCTTTGACCTTGAGCCTGCCCAAACTGGCTCTGCTTTTGCATGCACACATTGTCATGAGACCTCTTGGATATTTCCAACTCTAAAACCACACCCAGATGTTCAAGAGTAAATCTCTTGGAATAAACAAGGCCTGCAGAAAAAAAGCTGTACTTCAAAAGCCAATTTTAGACATCTGTAACTGAGGCTTGTAGTTTGAGGTTAAATGCACATTAAAGCCCTTTAAATGGTTTTTATTATCTGTGATCACCCATCCTTTACTAATGAGTCCAGACTGAAAACATCCAGCTGAGATGATAGAAGCTTTGTATATTGTGGCTTATTGATTGATAAGTATAATTTAGGTCAGCAACAATATTCAGTTTTATTTACAGAATACAGTCAGGTATTATAAAACTTTATAACAGCAACATCAAGGTGTCAAATAATGTGTTTGATGGGAAAATAATCATTTTACTCATAAGGCTCAATTAATCTGAAAGATTTGTGCCAAAACATTGTGAGAAATATTAAAATTTGCTCTAACAACTTGTATAAAACTACTAATATGTTATGAAATTCTATTATCAGCTCAATATTTTGCAAACTAATTATCTCTTCAACTCTTTTCTTTCTTAAATTTAATTATTTTTTACTTTGATGGTGGATTTTTTGGCATCATGATCATCACCAACTAATTGTTAATCGTCCTTTTAATATATGCAACGCTTCACTGATTACTGTTAGGAAGACAAAACTTTACAACTTCAGACTTTATTCTCACATCTGATTCATTTTTAAGTTTGCAAAGTTATCAATATTATTAATAGCAACAGTGCAGTATAGTAGTTAATTGTAGAAGCAAGTTTCCCATCACCTTCCATACATAATTACTGACTAGTAAAGAGTACTAGTTGTTTTAGAAGTACCAGCAGTAACACAACCAGTACTGGTAGCAGACGAGCAGTAGAAGTATTAGCTGAGCAGTTGTCGTGAGGTTACATGGTGAAATATAAGAACAGGAAACCCTTGTGTTGTTGTTTTAGGGGATTTTCCCAGTTATTGCTCCACAAATTTATGTAAAGGACATTTCCTATTTTATGCATTCACTCATCATGAGGACGTCTCCGTGAAACACATCAGTGTGTTGTTCTGCAGAAGAAAGGTCTTTGACACTTAAAGTTAACGCCCAGAGTTACATGTTTTTAGATGTTCTCGGGCTACTGTACAGTATATAGAGCGTGTAATGTAGGTTGGCTTGTGACACACACACTTTGACCAGCCCTATAGGCAAAGCTGATGATGTCACAGCGCTGCTGAATATAAATGCATGTGACAGAAAATAATGTCTCAATGACGCTGATAAAGGCTTCTTAACACGTACACTCACGCAGGCTCAAGTAAAGACCGTCAGTATAAGGGCTGTCAATCGATTCAAATATTTAATTGCATGATTGTCTATAGTTAATCATGATTAATCGCACATTTATCTGTTCAAAATGTACCTTAAAGGGAGATTTTCAAGTATTTAATCCTCTTATCAACATGGGAGTGAACAAATATGCTGCTTTATGCAAATCTATGTATATATTTATTATTGTAAATCAATTAACAACACAAAACAATGACAGATATTGTCCAGAAACCCTCACAGGTACTGCATTTAGCAAAAAACAATATGCTCCAATCATAACATGGCAAACTGCAGCCCAACAGACAACAACAGCTGTCAGTGTGTCAGTGTGCTGACTTGACTATGACTTGCCCCAAACTGCATGTGATTATCATAAAATGGGCATGTCTGTAAAGGGGAGACTCGTGGGTACCCATAGAACCCATTTACATTCACACATCTGGAGGTCAGAGGTCAAGGGACTCCTTTGAAGATGGCAAGCTAGTATGACGGTTGGTACCGATGGATTCATTATGTTTTCTAGTTTCACTCTAGCTTTAAAACTGAGCCGCTACGACCTAAAAATCACAAGTTGCGTTAATGCGTTAGTTAAATTAGTGGCATTAAAACAAATTTGCGTTGATGCGCTATTATCAATTTAACTTTGACAGCTCTAATATGTTGATAAATAAGATTTAACCATCCAGGAAAAGGCAGTTGGAGGTTGTTTAAGAGAAGGAGGGAAAAGACCAACCAACAACATATAGGTCCAAGAAGCCGAGGCCTTAAACTACCACAGCAACCTGAGGTAGTTTAAGGCCTTAAAACCTGAAAACAGGCCTACCAACTAAAATCAAAGTATTAACGATAACATAACAAAAGGCTTTGTGCTGCCGGGCTCTCCCTCTCTCCTCTCCTCTCCATCTTGTGTAGCCTGTGGACATCTCAGTATCTCAGTTCAGGTTCATTACTTCATTCATCAGGCTCTGGAGAGAGAGAAGACGACAATAGACAGAGGACGAGGGAACGCCGTGAGGGCTGGCTTTTACTGGCTGACTGCCTCTCTGTTAGCGTGACTGTCCACAGAAGAGGCCTTGAGTACATGTAGGGGATGTTAATCATGGCCTGGAGTGGCTTTTTCATGTTCACACCACTGTCATGAAATATAATGCAAATTGTCAGCTGTATATACAGTGGTGGGAAAAAGTCCTCAGACCTTTGACTTCAAAGTACCAGTAATACTGTTCTCTATTCATAATCTAACTTGAGTAAAAGTGCAAAAGTATTAGCATCAAAATATATTTAAAGTAGCTACCAGAAGTAAAAGTACTCATCATGCAGAATAATATATATTATATATTATATTCCTGTTGATGCATTAATGTGTTCATCACTTTAATGTTGCAGCTGGTAAAGGTGGAGCTCATTTGAATTACTTTATATACTATACTGGGTAGTTTAATAATAAATAATAATAAATACATCATAATTTATTTATTGATTTTATTTTGTATTAATAATCAAAATCTGCAAGTAGCTGAAGTTATCGAATAAATGAAGTGAAGTAAAAAGTACAATATTTACCTCTAAGATGTGATAGAGTCAAGTCAATTTTATTTGTATCGCCCAATATCACAAATCACAAATTTAAGTAGTTCTACTAAAGTACACTACATTAGTAAATGTAGTTAGTTACTTATCCCCACTGCATGTCTTACCAAGTATATTTGTCTAATTAAATATCTCATAACACTTAATATAAGACACAATCACTAACATTTCAGTGAGATATAGGGACTTGTTTTTAGACAATTCATCTTGAATATCTTCAGTTTGAGCACTGCAGGCTTATTATTATTATAACGAGCAACACTTCTTAATACTAGTGAAATATGGTTCAGAATGTCAGCTAATTTCAAGATCTCTTTTTATTTTGAAAGACCTAAATATTACATCTTATTTCAAGAAATCTTACCAAAGTGAATTTGCACTTGTTCTATTTGCAGATGTTTTGTTCTTATTACAACAGAAACATCTCGTTTTCATTGATTGTTTGTTTGTCTTTTTTATTTATTTTTGAATACAGAAGACATTTTGACATTTCACAGCAGTAAAAAGTAATAAATTCATAATTAATTAATAATAATACAATGATTGTGCTATTGTTCATGCCGGATCTTGTACTTTCACACTGTCACAGTTTACTAGGACTATAAGAACGGAGCCATCGTTAATGTTTTATACCATGACCATGATGCTGTAAAAGATACCAATAGTTCTTATTTGCTAAACAGTGTGTTGTTCTGCTGACGTTTAGTTTTCATTATGACCTACAGTACTCTGTGTTTAGAGCCTCAGCAGGTGTCTGCTGTACTTGAGACATCTCACTGGTTGTTTCTCTCATGCTTCTCTGACCAAGAGGGCTTTAATGCACATATAGAACTAAACTCCAACAGATTCTTAGCTTGATGGTTTTGTTTCTGGTTACATCCCATAAATTTAGATAATATGACTTAACATAACTTACAGCAATGTAAACCTTTCTGTTTAACATTTAAGTCATTTAGTACTAAAAGGTAATGAAGAAACCAGATGTTGCTCTAATATATACATCATGGCTATATTTAGGTCATCACATATCACAGGCTGGAACAGGCTGCAGCAGAAACCCCCTCAGGTGTACAGGCTAAAGCAATATAAATACCTTTAGAGGTGTATAATAAATATTTATGTCTAATTAAAAGACTTAATGCTCAACAGCAAAATAAAAAAAAAAAGCAAAGCAATTATTTTCAGTTAGCTTTGTGCTTTTATGTTTGCTTACACAACGTTATACCAGGAGGGATTAATGCATGAAGCTCATATAGTTATTATTTATTTCAGTAAAATCACGTGGGTCGCCATAGTGAACTAAAGTAATCTTAATAATGGATCCAAATCGATGAACAAACAAAAAACATATTGATTATTAAATCCTCATCCATTACCACTGCGCGCTATTCTGTAAATAAATACAGAATACAATATACAATAATACAATAATGTGCATTTTTTTTAATAGTCTTTTTATTGTTAATACTGTATATACTGCTCCTATTTTTACATTTCCTTATTGTTCATATTTAGTTTCACTTTGTTTGGCTCTTTTTTACTGTGTTAGCTGATGCTTGTTGTTTCTGCACTAAAAATCATGTAAACTATTTAGTAGTGTTATATTTTCCTCCTCAAACCTTGTTTATAGCTCGCTCCTGTATTACAGGCTTGCAGTAATAATAGTTTTTTTGTTTTGCTTTTGTCCATTTAAAGTAAACTAGTGAAACTTTTCTAGGCTCTGAAACATTTTGTGCATTAAAATGCAACGTTTTGCGTCAACAAGTAACACATATATAAATATCCTCTTTGCTGCTGTACACTGCGAAGTTACCCACTGTGTGACTAATAAAGGAATATCTCATCTTATCTTATCGTATCTTATAATGTGAAAATAATTCAAATTATGTAAATAAGTCGAAAAATATATATGTTCCTCCTGTAACCTTGTTTATAGCTCCTGTGCAAGGCATCGCAGTTTTATTTGTGTAGCACATTTCAGCAACAATTCAAAGTGCTTTACATAAACATTCAAGAACATTGCGACAAAGTGCAAAAGAACATTAAGACATAATTAAAACAGTTAAAACATTAAAGATTAGAAAATAAAAACAAGCTAAAAATAAAAGCTAGGAAAGAAGCTAAAATAGAATATAACACACAAGAGTTACAGCTCTAGTGCAGAATAAGATCATTATCTGGTTTAATAAAAGTCAACAGAAGCTAACAGGCTTGCAGCAGTAATAATAGTTTGTAGTCTACAGTTTTTTATTTTTGTTTGCTTTTGTCCATTTAAAGTAAACTAGTGAAACTTTTCGAGGCTTTAAAACATTTAGTGCATTAAAATGCAACGTCAACAAGTAACATACAGGAAGATAAGGATAGAAACATTAAAATAATCTCATGTTTTTAATAGTGAGATATATTATAATCCTGCAGAATAAAGGAGTCTTACCGTGTCGAGGCCGAGCAGCAGCAGCAGCAGATCTAGTCCAACCTCTCTGGCTGTGCGTCTCCAGAGTGGACATTTGTCCTCTAAAGCAGGTGTCTCGTGTTTCTGACCGCCAAGTCCAATAAACGGTAAAACCCTCCAGACTGAAGTGTCTTTGAACCATGTGTCCACTGGACACGTCCAGACAGCAAATGGTGGCAACAGGATCCTTTCATCCTCACTGGAGAGAGACTGTTAGGTGGACTAATGAGAGGCAATATAAATACTAATATAGACTACTGAACAGTAGCACTAAATGAATGCAGAGCTGTGGATTGTTTTATGGATGTTTTAGTTTTTTTTAATAATTTTATTCTCAGGTATTGTCTAATTTATTATAGTATTTATCAACGGTACTATTTATAGATTTTAAGGGCTGAGAGAGAGCCATCAGGGTAAAATGCATTTCATTGCATTTCACTGCACTTTTAAATGCAGATGACAAATAAACTTGAAACTTGAAACTTGAAACTTGAAACTTGGCTATTATCCAGCTACAGCTCTAATAATGCAAAGGCATGTTAGATATTTTTAATTATGAGATCAAATGGAGAAAGACTTTTAGGTGGACTAATGGGAGTCCAATATCAATACTAATATAGGCTATTATCAAACTACAGCTCTAATAATATAATAGCATGTTAGATATGTTTAATTAGGCGGATAGATCACCACAGCAAGAGAGGCCTATATAGCCAATTTAACACAGTGTGTTTTATTTCATATGCTATTTTGAATAAAACCTGCATTACAGTTATTATCATAGACATATGCGACTAATGGGAGGCAATATCAATACTAATATAGACTATTATCAAGCTACAGCTTATAATAATGTCATGGCATGTCAGATATTTTTAATTAAGATCAAAAAGCAGATAGATCACCACAGTATAAGAGGCCTTATATAGCCAATTTAGCTCAGTGTGTTTCATTTCTTATGCTATTTTAGTTTATTTATTTTAGCTTTAATGGATCAAGTCAAATTTTACCTTTTATTTTGCCACACTGCGGAATAAAACCTGCATTACCTTTATGTATTATAGACACATATCTGTGCTCAGAACAGGCTGGGTCTCATTTAATCAACAAATAAATCTAATGAATGCTCACTAACAAATGCTTTAAAGTAAAGTCTTATCTGATCTGTTATTCAAAACATGCACTTAAAGATTAATATATGCCACACAGACGCCGTCTATTTCCATCTTTCATTAAGAAAAAAAACATTTAAAAGATGATGTGATTATTGTTTGGTGCTCTGTGACTTTGCAGAATCCATTTGTCCCACTACACGAAAACACACTTGGTGTATGTGTATGTGTGTGTGTGTGTGTGTGTGTGTGTGTGTGTGTGTACTTTGTGCATTAGCCTTGAGAGTTGTAAAAAATAAAATCAAATAAAAAAGTCCCCTCTTTTCATTTTCATCGAGTGTTTAATTCATTACTGGTTAATGAAACGGAAATAACATCAGCATCAAGATTACTCATCAGTTGTAGTATACACAGCGTGTGTGTGTGTGTGTGTGTGTGTGTGTGTGTGTAGGAGAAAGAGAAAGAGGGATGGGGGGGGGGGGTAAAAGAGAGAGAGAGTTTTATTAGGCTCATAACTCTTGGGCCTCCTGAGGAAGCTGAGCATTAAAGCTGAAGGCCAAACCTCTGAACACTGCAGCCTAATGTGAAGCAGCTCAGATGGGAGCTGGCTGAGAAAATGCTGCTGAATATCAGAGAAAGAGAGACTCCACGTCTTCACTACATCTCCTACAATGTGATGATAACAAAGGGAACACCATATGTGAGGAACTATAATATGTTTTGGTTGTGTGACATTCAGCAGCCCAGATTTATTTTGTAACATACACTTTTACTAAAAGGGAAACTATAAAATGAGTTACTTATTTTGTAACTGTAAATCTGTGGTTCTGCTACCTAACATATGTGCAGTGTGTGGTCTCAAAGAATAAATATAGCCCTAATAATAACATGTTTCATAGTTCATGTTGGTGTTTAGCTGGAAAGGAAATTATTACATTGATGATATTTTGGAGGTGATTTTATTAAATTAATAAAAATACATGGTCACATGCATAATAATTACAATATTACCATTAACTGTTTAGTTTAAGATGTGATATCATCACAGTTTATAGTGACAACCCAATAAAACATATGTTTTTCTCTGCTCTACTGATCAGCTCACATTGAAGCTGCACTGAAGAAAGCACAAGTGAAATAATACAATGTGTGCGACATCTGGTGGCGAAAATAGGATTCACAGCTTAAAATAGGCTACAGTAAAAAAAAAATAGATAAATAGATAAATAAATGAACAAATATATATATGAACGAATGAATAAATAAATAAATTAGTAAATAAATACATGAATATTATTTATTAATTTTTATTTATTTATTTGTGCCAGGCCGTTATTTGCTGTGAATATTTATTATTTGATGATGTACAGTACATATTCAGTAGTTGTTGTTGATTAATTGCCGGACACTGGCATGAATTCTGCTATACTATATAAAAGTCCATCAGTTAAAATGAATGCATCCCTGAGCTGCTTGGTGATGTTTAATGAATTACAGGCTATTTGACTCAAGACATTCAAAACAATTTAAATTCCAACTAATAAACATGTTTTGTTGTGTTTATTGTTTTACATTTTTTTTAGATTAATTAATTAGTTGATTTGGGCTAATTGAAAAATCTGTCAAGTTGTTTTTAGTCCTTCTTCTTCTTAACGCTTAACCCACCCAACTGACATTTTTAATTTCTCTTGGTGAAAATGTTCTCTGGGCATGCCTCAGCACACATGTGAAGACATTTTCAAATCAGTTTTTCTTAACATACTATATCTAGTATTTGTGCACACAGCACTATTGTTTTTGCAATAGACTCCATTATATTTTATGAAAAAACAGGAGTCCCATGTACCCAAATACTAGATCAATTATAGTATTTGGTATCTGAACTCATAAGAAGTTGAATATCAAAGAGATGCTCACAAATGCAGTGTAAAAAATATATATATTTCATTTGGAAAACATTTAATAAACACAATGTTAGTGTTTTTTTCCCTAATATTTCAAAAATCCTGATTTTGAATATTAATAAAATAAGCGTGATTTTTCATGTGATCTAAAAATTTCAAAGTTGTACTGTTAGATACTTGCCCAAAGTATGCCCATACCAAATTTCAAGACTTTTGACCAATCAATCAAAATCAGGATTTTTTAAATATTAGGGAAAAAAACGCTTATTAAATGTTTTCCAAATTAAATATATGTTATTTTACACTGCATTTGTGAGCATATCTTTGATATTCAACTTCTTATGAGTTCAGATACCAAATACCAGTGTTTAACCCATTTGTGCTCAAAGACTATATTTAGTATGATAAGGAAAAATGCCACAACATTCGTTCTATTAATAAAAGCGTGAATTGTCATGCAATCTAAAAATGTCAAAGTTGTACTGTCAGATACTTGCAAAAAGTATGCCCATACCAAATTTCAAGACTTTTGACCAATCAGAACAAATGTTGTGGCATTTTTCCTTATCATACTAAATATAGTGTTTGAGCACAAATGGGTTAACAGAAAAGACTACAACGCAAAGGACGCTGGGAAATTGCTTCCGGTTGACGTCTTCAGTGCGTTACCTCCGTTACGTCATCACGCAGCGTAAACAACACCCTCCTGCAGCCTGCAGCGTGACAGCTGAGATGACAGCAGATAAAGTCTAAAGTGTTTGTTCTGTTTGTTAGTTTCTACTCTAACTGGATTAAATGAGCATTAAACAGAAACTCTTCAACATCACATCATGTAAGTATTTATTTAAATTAAAGTCTTAATGAAGATAAACAACCTTAAAGAGAGAGAGAGGAGTGTGTTGTTGTTAGCATTGTAGCAGCTAACTATGCTAACGTCTGGTAACGTTATACAGCAGCTAGCTGTTAGCATGATGCTAAGGTACACTTCAGGTGTGTTTAAGTCACATTACAGGTGTTAGTCTGGTACTAAGATGGTTATATAACGTTTCTGTTGCTTGCTGGCAGTGTGTGTGTTAGCTGGAAACGAGACTTTACATGCATTTCCAGACATTTCCATACATAACATTACTGTTAACTAGAGATGCATTTACATCTGATCCATAATATTACTGTTAACTAGAGATGCATTTACATCTGATCCATAACATTACTGTTAACTAGAGATGCATTTACATCTGATCCATAACATTACTGTTAACTAGAGATGCATTTACATCTGATCCATAACATTACTGTTAACTAGAGATGCATTTACATCTGATCCATAACATTACTGTTAACTAGAGATGCATTTACATCTGATCCATAACATTACTGTTAACTAGAGATGCATTTACATCTGATCCATAATATTACTGTTAACTAGAGATGCATTTACATCAAGCAAATCAACAAAGCCAGTTATCTCATTGAATATTGCCTCTTACTCTCTGCTTAAACTCATATTATAAAAAACACTGCTCATGGTTTCCTATTGTTTTTTCTCTTGCTGGAATGACAGCAGTGATAAAACAACAACAGCCACATGTGGACTTAAATCATTCATCAGTCATGGTCTGATATCTAACTTAACTTTAGTCATAAAGTAAATCACTCCTGGATCACATCCTTTGTATTGGCCATAAATGAATGGACAGCTCGTCAGTGTGGAATATATGACAGAATATGTTATGAACTACATCTTTGTTGTGTTTTTTAAGTTATATAAGGAGCCATAAGCAAACTGGTGTGTCCAGTTTCTCCTGTAGGCAGCTCGCTAAATCCTGTGATGATGTAAGGGTTGTATTAAATCTCATAGTAGCAGGGCTTAAATGTGGAGTGGAACAGCCAGGATTATGTGCTAACAGAGACTTTCTGTTCCATAGTGAATCAAAGAGGAGATCCGTGATTTACAGATATGGGGGCCCTGATATCCAGATGGAAGGTGAGTGGATGAGAGAAAAGAAAGAAGTCAAAAAACACTCAGGTTTAAGTACAAAAAAGGAAAGTCAAATCAAGGAGTTAACATTGCACAATATAAACAGAATGCAAGATAAACAGCAACACTTAACAATTATGAGACAAGACAAAAGCAGGTTTCATCAAATCTGAATGGAAGTCCTTTTAAAGAAGAGATTTAGCAGATAAAACTGATTTTGTTGGGCTGAGCTGGGACTGACATTTAAAAGGTTTCCTTTCATCACATGGATTTAACAGGGCTGATATATATAGTCATGCAGTACGTCAGCCAGTGTTTGTAAAATCTTAACATTAGCTCCAAAATGTACAGATAACGGTTGTAGATAGACAGAAATCAGTAAGACTGACCCTCTGCCCTGAACGGTCGAGTTCTTAAAATAGTGACATTTAAAGGTTGTATTTATTGTTTGGTCTGTAGCAGTTATCAGACTTCTAGAAATTTGCTTAACAAGCTGCACTTAGATTAAAGTGACACAAGACGAGACAAGATATTTTCATATTTTGGATTTTTTTTCTTATTATTTAACAATTGAATTATTTTACTTTACAAGCCTTTAACAGTGAGCAATAAATAATTTATAAATATAAATAACAGATTTTATCTTGTGTTCTACTTAAGCGATGACAGTATGTGAGATAATTTGGATGTGTTAGCTGTCGACACAGTGAACCCTGCACCCGAGCTAGATAGAGAATTCATATACTATTTTTAGACGTGATATTAGAGAAGTTAAAGGGAAAGGGAGGTAAAGAGCCAGAGAGTCAGCAATAGAAAGTTCAACCCTTGTATATTCATTTTCAGAAAGAGGAGGAAGTACAAACAGAGGGATACACATATGTACAGATGTAGAGAAATGTCAAATCACTTTTGCTTTTATTTACATTGTGCCGAGACACTGATCTGTCCTCTTGATAAGTCACAAGTAAGCATGTTTGTACAGGAACAGGGTTGATCTTTACTGAGTTCTGGATCTGTTGGCTGTGAGCAACACTGAGAAATAGAGTTCATTTGTCTGATTAACCTGGTGATGATTTTCTGATCTTTGTCCTCAATCCAGACAAAGCCAACCACAGTTGAGCAGCTGGAGAACATTGATAAGGTACCGACTAAATATTGCATCTGATTTGATGCACTCACACAATGCTTATAGCTCAGAAGATGTATGTCATGTCTTTCTTAATCACTCACTTTTCCTGTTTTTTTCCATAGAGTATTTGAGTGCAGTCAAATGAAATATGCATGCCCAGTTTGCATTTTAGTTTTTCATAAGATGTACAGTACAGTACAGTGGTGCCTGTCTCAAATGCAGGATTATTGACTGCAAACTCACAATTGGTGAACTCTGAACTTAGCGTCTGATTATTTCAGATTCTTTGTCCTGTTTAAATAACCTTTAACCTCATTGTTTCCCTTGTAGGAGATTAAAGACCTGGAGGAGTTCAGAGCCAAAAATCAACGTCTGCAAAAGGTCAGCAAAACATCGAGATGATGTGCACAGTGATATTCTTGACTTGCAGTTTCCTTTCTCTCATCTAATGTTTTTGTGTGTCTGCAGCTGTGGGTCGGCAGGTTGCTTCTCTATTCGTCAGTCCTGTACCTGTTGACCTCTCTGGTCGTGTACTGTCTCTACCTACCTGAACAATGGCTGTGGAGAATAGCCATGGCACTGCCTTTCTTCATTTACCCAGTGCTGTGAGTGCTCATGTTGTTTTACAATATCTTTCACAACCATCTGCAACGTGTCATTTTTAATCTAGTAGATGTGTCATCTTAAAATATTATTTTAGTACCCTGTTCCTGGGATGCACAGCGTTTTTGCATTTTATTATTTTCTGTGAGTTTGATAAGCTTTGTTTGAATCTGAAGTTGATCATTAAGAACAACTCCATCTCTCTTTTTCTTCCTCGTCATCAGAGTGTGGCTCATCAGGAGGTTGTTGGTCTTCCTCTTTTCCAAACGAACTGAGAGAAACAGTAAGTTGTCCGTCAGTCCTCCTCTGTTCATCTATCTATCCAGCTAACACACAGCATATCTTCAAATGACACTTTTCACTGTGCACTCACTCAGAATTTTTATTTCCTCAAACTCACCGCACTGTTGTTATTGTCTTACAATAATAATTGCGTAGTACTACACTATTCTGATTTCATACATGAAATAGTAACATGTGAAACTGATTTGATTTTACAGGCTTCCCTATAAAGGCAGACGTGACTTTTGTGTTCTAAACATCAGAAATCAATCACTGCGGGATATTTTAAACTGCACACCAGGAAAGAAACAAATATAGCTTGTTGATAATATTGTAAAAAATACAAACTCATTAGCTTCATAATATGCTCAGTATACACCACTTCCAAATATGTTTGACATATGGATCAAAATGAAACGGATTTAAGATGAAGTGAACTGACTAAAGTTATTTCTGCTTCCTTTTTTTTAGATGATAAACTGGAAGATTTAAAGGTTTCCAAAAAAAAGATTGTAAGTGTCCAATTCTTCACGATTCACATTTCATTTATTTGTCTTTTACTGACTCGTTTAAAGAAGGAGGGAGTGAGACTGTTGTCTAAATTCATTCATTGCAGCTTCCTCCTAATGTTTTATTTACTGTTTCTTTTACTAATGGCTCATTTCATCAAGCTTAGTTTTATATGTAGTTTTCCTTCTCAACATTTCAGTTTTGCTACTTCAAGATTAATCATTCTGGTCAAGTTTACCCCCGGGGCTCCTTTGTACTTTAACTAGTATGCATGTTAAAATGAACATTTCCTTTGTTTGCGTTCCCAGCTGGAGGAAGTGATGGAAACAGAGACGTACAAAAACGCCAAACTCATCCTGGAACGCTTTGATCCCGAAGCTAAGAAGAAAGCTGTGAGTGCCGTTTGTTTAGTTTTTATCTTTTTATTGTATCTTTGTTTTGTTTGACCTTTGTTGGTTTTGTTTGGCGTTATGTTGTAGGAGCTAGAGTCGACTCCGGTGCGTCCTCAGATGACTCCCAGGCCAGGACAAGGTACGACACACAAAAATACACGACAGAAAGATAAAGCATCAGGTTAAGGTTTGTTGAGTGGTGTTTGATGGAGCTCAGGCCAGACGTACGCAGAGACGAGAGCTACAGAAAGTAGAATATAATGATTAAAGGATAAACACATTAAATCCTGGGTTGAATTCCTCTCCTCTACGCAGAGATTCGACAGAGAGGGATGCCAATGAGACCCATGCCGATGGGCACCCCGGGTGCAATGGCAATGACTCCCCAACCTGGAGCACGGCCCCTTTTGGGACCAGGGGGCACACCTGTGGGTAAGGGGGCATACAGAGATACTTCACATCAAGTATCACAGTTTGTAAGTGCATACACTTTGATGCTGAGGCCCGCAGCAACGTGAGTCGACAGAGAGAGCTTGAAAGATCCTCAGGCATCCAGGTCATGGGCGACGTCAAAGGCAGGAGGAAGTTGCCTTTGACTTAGTTGTTCTAGACTATCTGTGTGTGTCTTTATCCCGTGTTACCCCCCCTACAGCACCTGTCCCTCTTACAGCTCCAGGAGGACCGCCGGAGAGATCTGCTCTGTCTGCCTCCGTCCTCCATGGGGCATCACCCAGGACGCCCTGCTCTCCTATACCAGGAGTAGGTAGGTCAGAAAGCCTTTGAATGCATCTTGGCATAAATGCTTCTATGTGTGCATAAAAAAATAGCTGGTTTCTGCAATCAACGTTTGGGTTTTGTTTTTCATTTTAAGGGCTGCAACTAACGATTATTTTCATCAACGATTAGTTTGGTGATTATCTTCTAGATTAACTGATTAACCATTTGGTCTATAAAGTGTCAGAAAAATTGTGAAAAATGTCCTTCCATGTTTCTCAAAGTCCCGGGTGATGTGTTTAAATGTCTTGTTTAGTCAGTCCAAAACCCAAAGATATTCAGTTTAATATGATATAAAACAGACACAAGCAGGAAAATCTCCATATTTTTGCATGACAAATGACTTACCCAGGATGACTGACCACAGCAAAAGTCTGTGAACTGAAATGCAAAACCCTTAATATGAAATGCACTATAATATTTCTGAATTTATAAAGAGCAATGCATTCTTCTCTGTGTGTTTGTGTATTGATCTCCATCTGTGTGGACTGTTTTTTTAAAGGCATGCACCCACCAGGTCCTCCATTAGCAAGACCCATTCTGCCCAAAGACAGGGGAGCCGTGGACCGAGTCATCGAATACCTGGTAGGGGACGGACCCCAGAACAGGTAAAGACCCTTTTTGGTAGATGTAATTATACCCCTTGTGGAAGTAGCTCATAACTTCCTCCTAAACTCTTCTCATTCAGCAGTCTGCAGGTTCCCCACAAGGGAGTGGTGTTCAGTCATTATCAGACCACCTCTACTCGTACCAACCTGCACTATCAAGACAAGCTTAAACAGATGATGTCCAGGGTGTGTGATGTCTTTTATGATGTTCTTAGCCCTCCTCATGCAGCGAGTGTTGTGAAGATGTTCCAGTGATGGCAGCTCAATATCATCTATATCTATTGGATTGGGAATGAATAGTAGCAGCAGCAGTTTAACCCTGTAGATGAACACACATCGATGTCGCCTCCGACTGGCAAAGTAAGTAACAGTGACACCTTGAGATGTTCCAGGATTAAAGGAGCGAAGGTGAAGAGTGGCTCCCGGCTGACGACCCTGCAGCCTGGACCCAGCTGTGCTCACATCACATCCAACAGAAACTGAAAAAAGGAAAAGCTGCAGTTGTAACACTCATTGTCAGCATGTGACACAAGTGGTTTAATTTAAGAAGCATTTAATGTTCTTTCCTGTAGATGGCGCACATCGGCATGTCTTCATCTGCAGATCTACTGCTGCCTCATCCTTTCCTGCCTAAAAGACTTGTGTGGATTCCTTGATCACAAACACGTCTGTAGTTTGTCAGTTAGCTGCACCTATTAGACTATATGTTTATCTTTGATTGAAAAGTAAAGTGCATGCTCTTGGTTGCGTGTCTCCTGGGGTTATCAAAAGTCCTCTGGGAAACAGGTAATCACTGGTGAAGTAGACGAGTCAGATTAATGGAAATGAACTTTTACTAAATAACTCCTGAACATTATGAAAGTATTATATCAAACAGTCTCTCCGCTCCCTCTGTTCCTCTTTCCTTCCTATAGATACGCTTTGGTCTGCCAGCAGTGTTTCTCTCATAACGGCATGGCTCTGAAAGAAGAGTTTGAATATCTAGGTAAGAACACTAAACACACCACTGCATTTAATGAGAAGTAAAGTAAATTGAGTTTTTGAGATGATAAACTTTAGGAAGTTATTATAATGAAAATTGAAATTATGGAATCTCAATTCTTGGGCTTTGCCGTAGTTTATAAAATTATACAATCTCTCCTTCTAATTGTCTATCTTGTTTTCTCCCTCCGTCTTTCTCTCTCCAACCCTCCAGCGTTCCGTTGTGCGTATTGCTACTTCCTGAATCCGGCCAGGAAGACGCGCCCTCAGGCTCCCAGGCTTCCAGAGTTCAGCTACGAGAGGAGGCTGCGATCAGAATCGCGTTCCCCTGGACCAGTGCCGCGTTCCCCTGGACCAGCGCCGCGTTCTGGGACGGACACAGGGGAGAGTGCACCCCCCTCTGGAGGTACTGAAAAACACAGATACACAGACATTGAACATGTGTGCTACCTCTGAGAGAGACCTTCACACACTCACATTCACATTCATACTCACGCCGTTTCATGCATCTTAATGTTACTTAACTCCATGTCCTAACCGCCCGTTTTAAATGCTTCAGTGCTCCAGTTGACCTTTTTTCATTAGTTTGTGTTTGATTCTTTTCCCAACGTTAATGATATCAACTTTTTTTTAACCTTTTTGTAGTGAGTAGATAGTGAGCAGTGAGCCAGCAGAGGTGAGACATCACCACCTTCAATTATCACCATCCTCTTTGCTACAGGAAGCAACAAAGAGTGTGAAATTATCATTTGAGTTAATTGAGAAATACACCTGACACAGAGATAATCTCTCTCTCTTTATTCATTTTTTTTTTACAAGATGAGATCAGTTGATAATGAATCCTAACATGGTTCCTTCTAGGTGCAGACAACCTTCTTGTTTTTTGTCATGGTGGTGCAACACAATCCAATTAGTTACCAGAAGAAATACAAATGTCTTTGCTTGCTCTCTTTTGAGCTCAAGCAGGGTGGCAAACCAGTTAAAGAGTGAGTTATAAACTGATTGTGTGCGTGCGTCAGTAATCAAACGGTGAACAAAACAGACGTTCCTCAGCACTTTTCCTTTTGTCAGACCTGTGAGCACACTAACCGTGTTGCGTTCTAGTGAACAGCGGGGGTTTAACAGTGTGATCTTGCCTCTAGCTAAGGCTCCGGCTCCGTGGAATTTGGTGCACAGTTTCCAGATCCAGCAGAGTCCAAAGAACCCTCAGACCCGACCTCTGCAGAGTCCAGGTTCCCCTCCTCTCCCTGCACATGTCTGATCTGGCTTTAATTTAAACTGATTACTTCAGAATGGGTCAATTTTTCTTTGGCTGTAGAATCCATAACATCGTAGAACGCAGCCCTATCCCAATCTGCTGCCTCTAATCACACTAAAGCAACGATGGGTTTAAGCAGTTACTGGATGTCTGCACCAGACCTGGGTCTTAAACAGTGTGTCCAAATACATTTCATCCTGTTCAGAGGTTTAAAATTCATCTTTCAAAATTTAGAAAATCACAGAAACTGAACAACTGTTCTGCTATTGTCCTGATGGATTCATCCTAAACGTTTGTTTAGCTAATGCTAAACAAAACCTTAAATAAAACCTCCGCTTGTTCGACCCAGGTCTGGTCTTCACTGAGTGCACGAAATATTCAGATGGATTTCCTAATTGATTGATTTGCTCTCCAATCTACAGAAGTTAACGTCTAAATTGTCTCAATATTTTTCTAAACTTGTGTCATCTTCGCCTACATCAAGTCAAAAAAAGATCAAAATATTTTGTGCATGAAGTGTTATTTTTGTGTCTGATCATTTAACCCCCATTCGGACGAGATGTATGTCTTTAGGGGAGCGTGGGAGATTTTAATAAAAGAGCTCTGATTAGTGGTTTTAATCCTCCCCTCCTCCCAGTTGTAATGAGAGTGCTCAGTACCTCCTTTACATGATTTTCATCTGTACAGGCACCGTGCATTTTAAAGTATATATATCTGAGTTTTTACACACTCAGACCTGCATTTCCAGTTATTTTCAGTCCAGCAGGTGACGCGTGTCGTGTGATTTTCCTACAGAATATTCTCGTCTATTAATCTACTCCAGTTCAAACGGGGCTCAAATCTTCCATCTGGATTTCTGATTATTTTCTACGTAATTGAATGAATCTTAAAGTGTGCAAATAATGGTGCATCTAGATTAAGAATCCTATTTGAAACATACTAAGTGTTTTTGATTTTGATGATGACAGGGTTTTTTGTTTAAGTTGATCGGAGACATTTTACGGTTTGAATCCTCCTCTTGAAGGCTGTGTTGTTGTTGGATGGGAGGAGGGAGATTTTAAGGGATGTTCGTAACGCCTCTTACGTTCTCTGCTTCTCCCAACTCTTCTTTTAACTCATGTTAATCCTAACAAAGGGAATGCTGCAGATTGTCTTTGATTTACGGCTGATTTTAACTCAAACAAACCAATCATTTGTTGCACTGCAAACTATTCACATTATCTGGGATGCTCCGTCTTTCTCTCACCCTTCCTTATTGTTGTGTCTATTCATTTACTGGTTGTATACACATCTAACTTACGTATCTTCTCCTCAGATGAGAGAGAGTTTGGGGAAGAGGAAGGACCCACTAAAGAAGTAGAGAGTGAGAGCCAATCAGAGGAGCAGCCGCAGCAGCAGCCGCAGCAGCAGCAGCAGCAGAAGGAGGAAGAGGAGGAAGTGGTTCAGGAGGAGGAAGAGGTGGAATCAGAGCAGAGTCACGGCGCCCCCCGTGAGACGGAGTCTCAGCCCTCGTAGCTGCAGAGAGTCCAGAACAGGACCAGAGACGTTGGATCATTCGCTCCAAACAGAAGGTGGCCGTGATAGATGGGTGGCATTTTAAAGCAATATAGATGGACAAGGATTGTAGTTTAATGATATTGTTCTTCCTTACAACCAAAAACTACATCAACCACACTCGTGTTTCAGTTTCAGGAGTCTACATTTTTCACCGTCAAGACCACTGTCGATTATTTTCTAGATGAATCGATCAGTTGTTTGGTCGATAAAATGGTGAAAAATGTCGCTCAATGTTTCCCTAAAGCCCAAGATGACGTCCTCAAATGTCTTGTTTTGTCCACAACTCAAAGATATTCAGTTTACTGTCATAGAGGAGGAAAGAAACCAGAACATATTCATATTTAAGAAGCTGGAGTCAGAGAATTTAGCTCTCAAAAACGTACTGCATTGTGTTCATCATATAATTGTAAAATTGTCCAGCGATATTGCCTAAAATGATGCCGACATATCACAGCCAGCAACAGTTCTGTTGGTTCAGTGGGAAGGTGTCAGATTGATGATTGTAGTTTGAATCCTAACGCTGGTTCTCCATGGAGCAGTTGGCTGTAATGATAACGCTCTACTATACGTGGTGACTGACTGAGGTCATTTTTCAGTATTCTATAATTTACACTATAAGGTTCTTTTAGGTTTGGAGCAGTTGGCCGGCTGCTGTGTGAGTCGTTAATGACAAGTTGTGATTTTAGGTAGAACTGCTGGTTCACAGCGAGTTTGTCCTCAGATGAAGCAAAAACTAAAACTTGAATCTGAATTCTCTCTTTGATTCCGACTCCACTCAGCGTGGTGTCGGTATATTCTGCTGAATATCACAGTTTATTATGATTAGGGATGCATTTCCAGCCAATACCAATAATTATCTGTTTCTCATGGCCGATAAAATAACCGATAAATTCACACTTTTATATATCGAACAGAAGTTCATAATCTGTTGTTTATTATGCACATCTGAAGGTGAGCAAAGATATTTAATATTTCATAGCTCTGACTGACATCACTGTAGTTAACAACAAAAACAAAGAGCAGCTCTGACTCTGCAAATGTTCATTTATTTATTCTTCTTCTTCTTCACAAACTAACTTTAAAGGTGCACACCGCCACCTTCTGGTGTAGATGCTGCATTTGTTAAGTCCATAAAAGCAGTTTGGCTTCGTATTATCAGCCGATAATTTATTGACTATAATTTCATTAACTGAATAATACATAATAATATCAATTCCCCGTTATCGGCTGATAATTTATCAGACCCGATATATATATAGATATATATCTATATATATATCGTGCATCCCTAATTATGATGCAAATTCAAGTATATGAGAAGTTCAGTCTCAAGACAAGCCTGTTGTGAATCAGGACAAAGTACTGCTATAGCTGTCTTCATCTCCTCTTTTTAATCCCCCATACAAGCTCTTAGTTGTATTCACATTTTACCAAACACTGACGCGTGTTCACATTTTATCCTGCTGGATTTTAAAGTTTTTTATTTAATGACGTTTTAGCAGCTTGTCCCAGACGAGCGGTATCTGGGATATGAGCGGTTACCCAGACAACAACTGCAGTTTGTGCATTTGATAATGTTCTCCTTGTTAGCTGCACTCAGATCTGCAAGTAACTGGATGACACTACCCAGAGGAAGCGGCTGCTGCAGGTCTATACATACATACATTGATGCCTTTGTTTCCTCTTAGTTGGTAAGAAAGTTCCACGCAGGTCGAACTTTTTCGTTGGCCAACTTCTGACAGCAGGAAATTATTTTCACTAATGTTAAAATGTCCCACTAGCTACTGCAGAACACTGTGCAGCACCCAGTAACTGAACCCAGATCAGCCATCAGGGTGCAGCAGAATGTGTGTTTTGAGCAGAGATGCATGTTTGTTTGTAGACGTTCGACCTTTCAGTATAACCCTGCTGCTTTATTATCCACGCTCTCCCTACATAGAAACAACATGAGGACTCAGCAGGTCTTGTTGTGATGAGGCGTGTCAACCTAAGCTAACTTAGTAGCTTGAGGATAGCCTGAGTGTTGATGAGCAACGCTAACAGTGAAGAACCTTTAAACATTTAGAAAGTGACAGAAATGAACTGACTGGAGCTGAAACTGCCAGTTTATCTCCATCTGGTTCTTGCCAATCCTAGTTCTCAGTAGCCAAATGCACTGTTGTTGTTTTATTTTGTATCTCCTGACTTCATTTGCACTGACTTTCTCTTTCTATTTATTTGGCCATATTGTGTTTTCATCCGTTCAGGTGTTTGCTGCCCTGTTTGGTTGTTTTAAACATTTAGAGGTGTGATCTTGAACTGCCATGGTACTGATGCTAGAACTAGTGAACTGTCATGGTACTGATGCTAGAACTAGTGAACTGTCATGGTACTGATGCTAGAACTAGTGAACTGCCATGGTACTGATGCTAGAACTAGTGAACTGCCATGGTACTGATGCTAGGACTATTGAACTGTCATGGTACTGATGCTAGGACTATTGAACTGCCATGGTACTGATGCTAGGACTATTGAACTGCCATGGTACTGATGCTAGGACTATTGAACTGTCATGGTACTGATGCTAGGACTATTGAACTGCCATGGTACTGATGCTAGGACTATTGAACTGCCATGGTACTGATGCTAGGACTATTGAAGTGCCATGGTACTGATGCTAGAACTAGTGAACTGTCATGGTACTGATGCTAGAACTAGTGAACTGTCATGGTACTGATGCTAGAACTAGTGAACTGCCATGGTACTGATGCTAGAACTAGTGAACTGCCATGGTACTGATGCTAGGACTATTGAACTGTCATGGTACTGATGCTAGGACTATTGAACTGCCATGGTACTGATGCTAGGACTATTGAACTGCCATGGTACTGATGCTAGGACTATTGAACTGTCATGGTACTGATGCTAGGACTATTGAACTGCCATGGTACTGATGCTAGGACTATTGAAGTGCCATGGTACTGATGCTAGGACTATTGAACTGTCATGGTACTGATGCTAGAACTAGTGAACTGCCATGGTACTGATGCTAGAACTAGTGAACTGCCATGGTACTGATGCTAGGACTATTGAACTGCCATGGTACTGATGCTAGGACTATTGAACTGCCATGGTACTGATGCTAGGACTATTGAACTGCCATGGTACTGATGCTAGGACTATTGAACTGCCATGGTACTGATGCTAGGACTATTGAACTGCCATGGTACTGATGCTAGGACTATTGAACTGCCATGGTACTGATGCTAGGACTATTGAACTGCCATGGTACTGATGCTAGGACTATTGAACTGTCATGGTACTGATGCTAGGACTATTGAACTGTCATGGTACTGATGCTAGGACTATTGAAGTGCCATGGTACTGATGCTAGGACTATTGAACTGTCATGGTACTGATGCTAGGACTATTGAAGTGCCATGGTACTGATGCTAGGACTATTGAACTGCCATGGTACTGATGCTAGGACTATTGAACTGCCATGGTACTGATGCTAGGACTATTGAACTGTCATGGTACTGATGCTAGGACTATTGAACTGTCATGGTACTGATGCTAGGACTATTGAACTGTCATGGTACTGATGCTAGGACTATTGAACTGTCATGGTACTGATGCTAGGACTATTGAACTGTCATGGTACTGATGCTAGGACTATTGAACTGCCATGGTACTGATGCTAGGACTATTGAACTGCCATGGTACTGATGCTAGGACTATTGAACTGTCATGGTACTGATGCTAGGACTATTGAACTGTCATGGTACTGATGCTAGGACTATTGAACTGTCATGGTACTGATGCTAGGACTATTGAACTGTCATGGTACTGATGCTAGGACTATTGAACTGTCATGGTACTGATGCTAGGACTACTGAACTGCCATGGTACTGATGCTAGGACTATTGAAGTGCCATGGTACTGATGTAGGACTATTGAACTGTCATGGTACTGATGCTAGGACTATTGAACTGTCATGGTACTGATGCTAGGACTATTGAACTGTCATGGTACTGATGCTAGGACTATTGAACTGTCATGGTACTGATGCTAGGACTATTGAACTGTCATGGTACTGATGCTAGGACTACTGAACTGCCATGGTACTGATGCTAGGACTATTGAAGTGCCATGGTACTGATGTAGGACTATTGAACTGCCATGGTACTGATGCTAGGACTATTGAACTGCCATGGTACTGATGCTAGGACTATTGAACTGCCATGGTACTGATGCTAGGACTATTGAAGTGCCATGGTACTGATGCTAGAACTAGTGAACTGTCATGGTACTGATGCTAGAACTAGTGAACTGTCATGGTACTGATGCTAGAACTAGTGAACTGCCATGGTACTGATGCTAGAACTAGTGAACTGCCATGGTACTGATGCTAGGACTATTGAACTGTCATGGTACTGATGCTAGGACTATTGAACTGCCATGGTACTGATGCTAGGACTATTGAACTGTCATGGTACTGATGCTAGGACTATTGAACTGCCATGGTACTGATGCTAGGACTATTGAAGTGCCATGGTACTGATGCTAGGACTATTGAACTGTCATGGTACTGATGCTAGAACTAGTGAACTGCCATGGTACTGATGCTAGAACTAGTGAACTGCCATGGTACTGATGCTAGGACTATTGAACTGCCATGGTACTGATGCTAGGACTATTGAACTGCCATGGTACTGATGCTAGGACTATTGAACTGCCATGGTACTGATGCTAGGACTATTGAACTGCCATGGTACTGATGCTAGGACTATTGAACTGCCATGGTACTGATGCTAGGACTATTGAACTGCCATGGTACTGATGCTAGGACTATTGAACTGCCATGGTACTGATGCTAGGACTATTGAACTGTCATGGTACTGATGCTAGGACTATTGAACTGTCATGGTACTGATGCTAGGACTATTGAAGTGCCATGGTACTGATGCTAGGACTATTGAACTGTCATGGTACTGATGCTAGGACTATTGAAGTGCCATGGTACTGATGCTAGGACTATTGAACTGCCATGGTACTGATGCTAGGACTATTGAACTGCCATGGTACTGATGCTAGGACTATTGAACTGTCATGGTACTGATGCTAGGACTATTGAACTGTCATGGTACTGATGCTAGGACTATTGAACTGCCATGGTACTGATGCTAGGACTATTGAACTGCCATGGTACTGATGCTAGGACTATTGAACTGCCATGGTACTGATGCTAGGACTATTGAACTGCCATGGTACTGATGCTAGGACTATTGAAGTGCCATGGTACTGATGCTAGGACTATTGAACTGCCATGGTACTGATGCTAGGACTATTGAACTGTCATGGTACTGATGCTAGGACTATTGAACTGTCATGGTACTGATGCTAGGACTATTGAACTGTCATGGTACTGATGCTAGGACTATTGAGCTGCCATGGTACTGATGTAGGACTATTTCAACCTGACGGCCTGGTTTAGGTTCTGTAGCATTTATTGAGATATTTTTGATGTTGTTTTGCTTACATTCACTTTAAGTGTTTTAAATGTCACAGTCGGCACGTGGTGCCATCATAGTGCGTGCCTTGGTTGCTCCTGTTATTGTCAGAGTTGACAGTGTAATCTGCCCTATGTGGAGCTACTGTAGCAACATATAAACTAAGGAGGTTCATTTGGCCAACACTAGTGCATACAGAGGGTTTCTTCTTTTGTTATTGAATGGAAGCAGAAGAAATAGTGAGTGTCTATGCAAATGTAAATATGTGGTGTTGTACAGGTCTGGTCTTAGAAACACACGCAGGCTGAGGGGTACACAGACAACACATTGAATTCTATTTAATATGTATTTTAATGTGTTTTAGTTTTGCATTGTCACACTAACTCTGTGTGTGTTTCTGGTTAGTTGTTGCAACAACCCAGAATAATTTGGCAGAAGTTGGCCTTAAATGTTTGCTCCGTTCTCCTTCTGAATCTGTACATGGCAGCAAAAGGTGCTTTTGGACAAACCTGTGTTGGATGTTTGAGGAGAGACCACGTCATGAATTTAAAGTTGCCCGACTCCACAGCGTGACATTTTGAATGGTACGAGTGTTAGCAAGCTTTTTATCTCACATGATACCTGCTGGGGATGAAAACGTGGTAAAAGTTCTAAATACGAAGCTGTCACTTATATTTAATATTTAAACACTTCTCCAATCCTGCTTTGTCTCTCGCACTGACTCCTGTTAATACCTAGGGCTGTCCCCAATACCTGTTATTGGGCTTCGAAGCTTCGGTGAGGAATATTCAAAGATATTTGAAGCTTCGTTGTGAATCTCTACAGATAACGAAGTGATATCTGTAGGAGAATAACTAATAATAATTAATGTTGGATTGTTCCTTATTTCACGGGCTATTTTGGGATTTATACTCTATTATTACATACTAAAAAGAAAAGCATTTGAATACTGATTTGGAGGTTGATTACCATGGCAACGGTCGAAGCTTGGAAGTACTCGGGTCAGCCCTGGTAATACCTGTTTACTTTGTATTTGTAGTTTTGTTTTTTCTCTGCTAGATTTATCGGTTACCTTTCTGCCAACGCTGGTTGTCATTATGTTGGCGCACGACACGCCTAATAAAAGTTTTTCAACAACAAAAGAAGCCGACGGTTGTTCTGCTGTGGTTCTTACAAGCCGTCCGCTTTACACATTCATTTAGTTTTTGACAAATCATTTTTCATGGAAAAGAAAGTTAAAGTTTGTCAGAGCAATGTGACCTACAAAGTGCACAATGAAGAATAATCAATAAGCCACTTTTATACAACACATTACAATAAAACAATAAAGAGATAAATTGGTAGAAAGTAAAGGAATAATGTCTTTTATTTTTCACTTCTATTTCACATCTACACAACTGCAAATATATATAAAAACAATAAATGATCAGCACAATATGACAGCAGAACTTTATTGTTATTATTAAACCAAGCTAAATGGATGTTCTTCTGTCATAATGAATCACAGCTGCAAAATCAATCAAGTTGCCTTCAGCTGGTTTAACTCCGGCAGCAGCTGTGATATCAGACAACAATCTGCTTTTGCTGTGTCACTGTTTATTTGATTTACTCTGGCACAATAAACAGTTTTTATCAGCTTTAATCTCATGTTCCCTAAAGGAGAAACACATATTTGATCTCATAATTCTTATGTCAGGTGTGGTATCTTAATAACAGTTAACAGACTCCATGCCTTCGTTGGCTCTACATTTACTGGTAACTCTTCCTACAACAGGTTTTAGTTTTTACAGCACATCAGTTTACTGTGTGGTTGAGAATCCTAAAATAATATTAAAAACTACTGAGCTCTTAATAAACTGTGCAGCAGATTTAAGAGGAATTTACACGCGTCCGTGACAAAGCAAACCTTGCCCACTAATCCATGAATATCTACACAATTCACAACCCCATAAATATAAATGAGAAGTTTAGACGTCGAGTGAGTGTCAGGAAAAACAAAACAATAAAACTTCCAGGCTGGAATATATCTCACCTGCACTCAAAGACTCAAAGACTGTGTCTTCAACATAGACTCAGTCTGTACAACTGTCAGTAAAGTCAGATTGAAACACAATTAAACACGAGACATTCACTCTAAGTCACGAGACGGGTTAATCTTCTATCCACTCAAAATGTTAATAGACAGTACACGTATACAGCATCCATTCTCAGTTGATCCTCAGCACAGTGGACATGAAAACTGTCTCATGTTAAAGGTCTGTTTTAACACTGTGACCCAAACCTTCCATCGAGCTGCCAATAAAGATAAAACAAATTAATTATCAGAGTAAAACCATCCACTCCGAGCCCACCAGAGTGAATCACAGGCAATAAAACACAATACAAAAACAACAGACAAGAGCAGCTTCAAGTATGACTCCATGTCGATCACGAGACTCGTGCCTTTCAGATGCCTGGATTTGCATCTAACTGCGTTCTCCTCAGTAAATACACAAACGTGCACGTTCAGAGGTGACACACGAGTGATTTAAAGATCGACTCAAACTGTGTGTGTTTGTGTGAGAGAGAGACAACCTGAACCGATGATAAACACCGTTCTGGTGCATCTCCAACTGTGACAACACGTACTACTCCTCCTTCATGGGTCAGGCCTCTACAGCGTGTTGAGCTCGATGAGTCTCCCGGCGAAGACGGCGAGCGTCCCGATGATGCACACGGCCATGAACACACAGAGCAGGATGTGGTCCAAAACCATGGCGACGAACTTCCACTCCTCTGCTGCCTGGAGACGAGAAGAGGACGACAGAGAGGGTTACTGTATGTTGGAGGAGCTCTGACTTTGGAGGCACGGAAGTTGGGTATTTAATAATGGTAAGTGATACTGATGTTATGTCACGGGTGATGTTCCACCAGTGATATAAAGAGTGTTTACAGACACACAAGAGACCGAATGAGAACGAATATAACAGATGTCAATTAAATTTAATGTAAAGTTAAAGGTGCAGTCTGTAGGATTTGGCGGCATCTAGTGGTGTGGTTGCAGATTGCAACCAGCTGAGCACCCCTCCTCCCTTTCCAAGACTGCAGTAACGTGAGCCGCCGAGTGCAAAACCGTGGTAACACCGTTCGCCTCGTGCAGAGACCATCATCACCATAATAACACTACTAGGACCAATGGAAGTCAAGACGGCGGCTGGAGGTACCACGGTTTAGCACTCTGCAGCTCACGTTACCGCAGTTTGACCAGCGTGTCGGAGAACTACGGTGGCCTTCAGGTAACGTAACAATGTACAAGTCTCTCTAGAGCCAGTGTTTGGTTTGTCTGTTCTGGGCTACTGTAGAAACATGGCGGACTCCGTGAAGAGGACCCGCTCCCTATGTAGATATGAAGGACTCATTCTAAGCTAACGAAAACACACGATTCTTAGTTTCAGATGATTAAACACTTATGAAAACATGGTTATTAATATTATATTCCATTTCTGCTAATAGATCCCCCAAAAGGTACTATACGTTCGACGTTTAGGAAAATGTGCTTATTGGCAGATAGACAAGAATATCGATACGCTTCTCATGATGTCAGTACGGTAAATATGAAGCTAGAGACAGCAGTCGGTTTAATTTAGCATAAAGACTGAAAACAGAGCTAAACAGCTAGCCTGGTTCTGTCCAGAGGTAAAAAAGAAATGCTCACTAATTAACATGTTAAATCTTCTTTGTTTAATTCATACAAAAAAATAATTGTACCACGACAAGTTGCAGTTTTATGGGGGGTTATGTACTGGACTATATTCTGTTAGGGTGGACTGAGTAGCTGGTTGCCAGGCAACCTCATGGTGACAAGAATTCAGGAAGTCACTGAAAAATGTCATTTACTTTTTGCTATTTTTAACAGTTCAATCACTTGAATTGTAAATATAACTCTTGATAGTCTATCACTGTTTTGATGCAGATACAGATAACGTTTATTTTACAGATTTAACATTTTAAACTACAACATTTTGACTAATTGTGCAGCCAGTCTTTTTTATTTTTTTTAATAAACATAAGGTTGGTTTTATGAAATGTGAGCTTGTTGATACACGTGTGTCCAGTATTCATGCAGACTCCGCCTTACATTGTTGGACTCCTCGTCTGACTTCATGGTCTCGGCGATGTACTTCACCCCTTCGATGGCGCTGCGGACGTCAGGGTTTTTAGCGATGGGGGACTGGTAGGTGACACTGGTGGGGGTCGGGTTACCTGCAGAGGACAGACACAGAGAGATACCACATTACAGAGGACAGACACAGAGAGATACCACATTACAGAGGACAGACACAGAGATACCACATTGCTTTTTTCTTCACATCTATGATCTGTTGGAATTATCTCATTCACATTATCTAAAAGGTTTCCACTGATAATAACAGCTGCATGTTACAGTAAACATGTCTGTGTGATGAGTCATTTGTCTGTGGCCTTGCCTGAGATGTCCGAGATGTCCATGTCAGTCGGGAACATCCTCTTCTGTCTGATCTCCTGACTGGGACGCTTCATCGTTGAGAAGAACATCATGTTGGGGATGGTTTCGATGAAGACCTGAGAGAGAAACAGACACATGCAGGTGTTGATTACATCCCTGTTGTTTTTTTATCAGTCTTAAATCATCACAGGTAGATGATGACCTTGCGGATCCAGGCGGGCATGGTGTGCGTGCTGGGCGAGCGGTGATGCGTGTTGATGACGATGACGGTGATGATGATGGAGGCGATGACGAACACCATGGTGAAGAGCATGTACTTCCCGATGAGAGGAACGGCGCTGGAGGTGGAGGGGATCAGCTCCACGATGACCAGCAGGAAGACGGTCAAAGACAGCAGGACGGAGATGGACAGAGTCATCTTTTCACCTAGAGACGGAGAGACGGACACAGAGACAGACATTCAGGATACAGTTTTTCAGAGTTCCCTCATTCATAATACATATCTGATACATGTGCCACATACATGTGAGCAGGTACATTTGAAATGGGTCACTTGGGTCACATGATCATACCTTCTTTATTTAGTTTCTACACTCTCCAGGCTCTACGTACCGGAGTCAGTGGGCAGGTAGAAGACCAGTCCGGTGAGAAAAGAGAACAGCATGCAGGGAATGATGACGTTGACGATGAAATAGAGAGGCAGGCGCAGCATCAGGAAATGGTAGGTGATGTCGAGGTACGGCGTGTCGGGACAGCAGGTGTAGTAAACCCAGTGTTTCCAGCTCCGGTAGTCCTTCAGCACCCATTCACCCGACTCCATGAAGTTACTGAGGTCAGGCCGATCGTTGTCCTAAAAGACAGAAGAGTAGGAATGAATGCACTGCAATAGAAAAGGGCATTACAAAATGTTATGACAGGAGTGATAGGATGGTTAGGTTTCTTATTTTATGTTTATGGTGGATGGTTCCACTCACCGGGTTGATGACGACCAGCAGGCCGTCGTACGTCCAGGTTCCCAGCTTCATGCTGCAGTTCTGCAGGTCAAAGGGGAAATGGAGGACGATGATCTCACAGTAACTCTTAAAGATGGCCGGAGGGTTCCATGTGATCATCCCAGTGTGCTCCAACAGGACTTTAGTCAGATGGATGATGGCGAAGTCTCCATCAGCGCTGTGGAGGAGGAGGAGGAGGAGGACAGAGCCAGATGTTTAAGGAGTGTACAGTATAAAAATAAATGTAGGAGTGTGTTTGAGTATATAAGAGACGTGGGGGGGGGATTTGTGTTTACTTGTTGTAGAGCACCAGGTCGGGTTTCCAGATGTCGGTTGAAGGGACTCTGATCTTCCTGATGCCTCCGTATTCATCCGGATTCCAGTTCAGGTTCACATCGAGCCATTTCTTGGGTGAAAATCAGAAAACTTTACATCATTCTGCCTACTAATGTTCAGTTGTTTTAATATATTTACTATATTTTGTATCTTGTTTTTTATTGTTTTCTTATTTATTATATCTTTATTGTTTAGTTACTATTACATCTTTATGTTCTCACCCACTGCTGATGCAAAAAGAATAAAGAACATAAAGCAAATTAAATTAAGTAAATAAATAAAAATAAAATAAGAAGATAAAAAAATTTAAAATATAAATAGATAAATAAACAAACGAACAAACACACAAATAAATCAATCAATAAATAAATAAATAATTAAAAATGAAGTACACATCGACAGTAATAATAATTATTGGATAAATCCCAAACTACAGATAAAATAGGCTGATAAACTTTACCATGTACAAATGGACAATTTAACTGTTTAAATGTGGTCATTTACGTTTACATAAATCAAACATTATGATTCTGATGGTGGTATTTCTAAATGAATGGTTAGTAGCCTACAGTATATATTTGTGTTATCCTGAATTCAACAGTCACATTTACCTGTTTGAGACGAACATTACTGGTCACAATCTGGTTGACTTCATCCTGAGAGAAAGAGAGAGAGACAGAAAACAGTCAGGACCAAATATCATTTGTATGCTTGAAACCATTTCATCAGGAAGGCCAACTCTGTCCTGGGTTGCCCACAAGTAGACCACAACCACAGAGCTCCCAGTAGACCACAACCACAGAGCTCCCAGTAGACCACTTACACACCAAAACACTGACAATAACCTGATATTTTCAGGTGGAATTTCATTCATTCATTCATTTTCACTCTGCAATATCATTTTCCACTTGTGTAATTTTGTTAATAGTCTGTTTACTGTCACTACTGTATATACTGCTCCTATTTTTATACTTCCCTCTATTTAAATGGTTCATATTTTGTTACACTTTGTTTAGCTGATGCATCTTGTTTTTTGCACTATCCCCTTTGCTGCTGTACACTGCACGTCTCCCCACTGCGGGACTAATAAAGGAATATCTTATCTGATCTTATCTTATTTATTCTGTGTTTTTATGGACTCTGTTTGTCATTTTAATTAGTTAGAAAGAAGTGTGGTGTAGTGGTAGGCTACTGGGTAAAAAAAATAAATAATACTGTAACATATCCTCTGTTGTTATTTATCATTATTCTATTTAAGATCAGTGACTGGAGAGAAGAGTTTTAAAATGGGGTTTTATTTCGCAATTTACGGGTTACCATCTAGAGACGCACCTGATGTAGACGCACCTGCTCACAATGTCAGGTACCGGGAAGACTCCACTGCGCATGCTCAGAGCTCACAGCCGTTCACTGATTGCTCACATTAAGTTGTGTGGTCGTTGTCGCCTCGCAGGTGACATGAATTCGTATTTATTTTCAGATGGAAGATGTGTTTTATCTTCTACAGCAGGAATGTGAAAGTCTAAATGACCTTTTAGAAGAAAAACTTGACATTAAACTCCTCTGTGTTGACCGAGAGATCAACCAGAGACTCTGTGTGGAGGAGGAGAGGAGACGAACCGAACCGGACCGGACCGCGTGTGTTCCGGATCGGATGGTTCCTGGTCTAGAAACAGTCTTTCAGGATCTCAAGCATCTCTCTGAGGGGATTCACGTTCCCTAACATGAAGGTTCAGTTTTTATGACTCTGCTAAACTAACTGTTGTCTGCTATCTCCATCCAGTAGGGAAATCACAAAAGTTTAATAAATTAATAAGTACATAAATAGATATAATAATATTTTACTGTTCAACACAGGCCATTTCGGTAGAGATATTAAATATATGACAACAGAATAGAAATAATGATATTTGACCTTATTTATGGCACTTTGGAGGCAGATGTTTTACTTTGATAATTCTGCAGTTGCCTTCAGTCCAAAATGGCGGAGCAACTATTTAGTTTCACTTCTTATCAATGTAAGTTCTTTGGTACTGGTGGCATACAACTCAAAGACAAACATCAGTTGAATGGACTCTATGGAAGTTTTTATTGGACTTTTTTAGATGTAACCCACAAAAGACATTCCACAAATGTGTACCATGGTCTGCAAATATTTCACTATCTCCACAAACATGTATCATCTATTTCGCATTTGCAGATAGCTTCCTGTGCATTTGTGGACCATGTGACATTTGCAACTTCCCTCCTGTTTGTTTACAGAATTTTGTCCAATTGGTACCGTTACAAATGTCACATAGTCCACAAATGCACAGGAAGTGATCTGCAAATGCGAAATAGATGCACAAATGTGTAGATATCACTTTACATGTAAACCTTAAAATACGTATTTACAGAGTGAGTTTTGTGTATTTGCAAATCGCCCTGTATTTTTGTGGATGTGACTTTACACAACACAAATACAAAAATACATGTTTGTGGGTAGTGAAATATTTGCAGATCATGGTACACATTTGTGGAATGTCTTCTGTGGGTTGCAACTAATAAAGTCCAATAAAAACTTCCATAGGACTTTGATGTTCCTCCTGATGCCTCCACTTCAGGTTCACATCGATCCATTGTTGGGGTGAAAAGCTGAAAACTGATCATTTGGTCTATTAATGTGCTGATTAAGCAAAGCTCAGGTGTTTTATTTCCCTATGAGGATAATTTAAACTTTTTTTTTCTTACATTGTGTGAAGTGCCATCGTCTTTGTCTTTACAGACGGACTTGACAAGAACGAATTTCAGTCGTGGTCTTCATCATCTTTACCGACTGGTGAAGCTCGCTGAGGAGCCAGAAGGAGATCTACAACAGTAAGAGCTACTTCTTTACGTCTGCATTGTGTTGTGCTGCTTGTGTTTACATCACTGAGACGGTTTGTTGTATCCCTGATTCTATAGTATGGGTGGCATAGACCTACATAGGTTGCTTTCTTACATTACATTTGTTGTTCTTTACTTCCATATGAGGATAATTTAACTTAACATCATGTGAAGTGTCATGGTCTTCGTCCTTACAGACTGGTTAAGCTAGATAAAGACCCAGGAAGAGAGCTACAAACAGTAAGAGCAACTTATGTGTATTTGCATTGTGCTTGTGTTGTGTTGCTTGTGTTTTGTGGCCGCTGTGAATCACTGTGACTATAGACCCTGGTTCTATAGTCTGGGTGGCATAGACCTACAGAGGTTGAAGGGACTCTGATGTTCCTCCTGATGCCTTCACTTAAGGTTCACATTTAGCCATTGCTGGGGTGGAAACTGGAAAACTTTAGATAAGTTGGTCTACTAATGTGCTGATAAAGCTAAGTTCAGTTGTTTTACTTCCATATGAGGATTATTTAACTTAACATTGTGTAAAGCGCCATGGTCTTCATCTTTTCAGACTGGTTAAGCTTGATAAAGACCCAGAAAGAGAGCTAAAAACAACTTTTGTGTATTTGCATTGTGCTTGTGTTGTGCTGCTTGTGTTTCCTGGCCGCCGTGTCGATATGTTCACTTATTGTGAGGATGTCATGATCATCCTCTTCACAGTTTGGACCCAGAAGGAGATCTACAACGGTAAGAGAGCTATTTAATATTATTTATGTTGTGCTTGTTTTGTGGCCGCTGTGCCATCTCTGAGCTGATATGCTTGTTATGACCCTGATGCATTATGGGTAGCATACATGGCTGCCACGCCTAGCCTGTTGTCATTAGGTCTCTGTCACCTTGTTGCATCTTTGTCTCATTACCAGTGTGGCTGGATTCATATGAGTAGCAGCGTTGGTCTTTACAGTGAATTCCTGGTTGTTTTGCATTCTGTTTGCATTATCGTGGCTGCTGTGACATGACATGGTGTAACAGCTTGTGACTTCTCTGTCTGCATGAGATGGAAACCTTGTTTCTTGAGTGTATTGCAAATGGTAATTGAGAAGAGATGCTAGATATGTTGAATATGTTCTGCTGTTATTTCACATAAGTTGCATAACATATCATCCTTTCTGTATTAGTTAGACCTGCCTGGTTTATTTCAGTACCATGGACAGTGCCTTACGCTATATAGCTCTAAGTTTAGTGATCTATAGATTACTGTGACTTTGTCTCTGATGAATCGGACTGTTCGCTTATATTTTTATGATGTTATTTGCTATAAATGAATTTGATAAATCCCACATTTACCTTCCTGTAACATAGCATCATTGAGTTAACAACAATCGTGAAGTGAAACTGCCGATATGTCTGGTCCTAAATCATGACTGCCACATTATGGTATGGAGAGCCACGTTTCTAATCCGTCAAACAGCTTCTCTACTGCTGCCCTGTTTTGTAATTAGGGCTGATCTTGGAAAGAAAAATCAAATTGCATTTATTTTGACTGATATTGCAATTGTGATATGACTTGCAATATTAGAGGGAATGATAATTTTTATACATAATTTTTCTCATTTTTATTGAAAAAAATATCTTAAAATGATTATGGTGGGAATTTTGTGGGGATCAATACCAAACAAAGACATTTTTCTTAAGTCTGTAGAATATTATGTGTATGCCAGGACTTCTCTGTAGCACGAAAATATTTAATTTAAAATGGTATTTTGATGCACATTTCACCTTTAATGAATATTGCACCTGCTGTGATTTGAATATTGCAGTAGGCCATATCATGATTTTGATTAAAACTTCTATTAATTGTTGATCTGCATTTGTAATTCAATTAGAACAGTTCTTGTAGTTAGTAAGTTAATGTGTTGTGGTCTTTTTTTTTATTTAATAAGATGTATTTTTAATTTGTGCTGTGCATATCCCGGGATTTGAAAGTACCAACATGTTGCACTGAAACAACAGTTTTTACTTGATAGCAAAGTGCTTACAGGTCTGCCCAGATGTTACAGTATGTTCTTAGAATAAAAGAGCTGTTAAAAGGTCTTATTCATAACATTTTCATATATTCAATTAATTTAGAAAGGTGCCAAATAAAAGTATTTCTTCTCCTAAAACAATATTCAGATTTTGAATAAATCATTTAAAAAATATTGAATAAACAACGTTCGGTCGTCAGCGATCACGAGTCTTAGTAGTTGCGAGTTAGTGTGGAAAAAAACAGATAAATGGAGTTTGATGTAAACGCCAGGCTTCAACCGCTTGTTGTGCAGTGAAAGCAATGGAACGGGGGTGGGAGGGTGGGATATCTAGTGCCTGAATGTTATCAATGTTATCAGTAGCACATTTAAATTACAGTCATGTAGTTCGGTCTTTAATTTCTTTCTTTATGTAAAATACAGAAATGGATTCAGGGATGGTCTTCGCTAGGTATTTGGAGGAGGCCTGAAATCCTCAAGTGAAAACATTGTGAGCATAATGTCAGTAGTAGTATTTATTTATATTATATTTATAAGTCATTCCTCTCCCTTACCACACTGATGAGCTGTATTAGCTGCAGTCCCACGGTGACCGACACGGCGTCACTGAAGTGGTTCACGGGACGGACCACCTTGTTGTAACCAGTAAACAGGTGTTTCACCAGTCGAGTCTCATCTTCTGAGCAGAATACTGGACCTGTAGGACACACAGACATACACCCACAAAACTTTATTGTGTTGCACACTCTTTACTTGGTGAGTCTGAGGAGGAATTGAACTTAAAAACCCTCAAACTTTAAAGTAATGTCAGTAATGCACGCTTTATGCTGTAAACAAACTCTGGTTAACACATTCACAACACATTTTTATTTTGGGCTTAAACTGGCTGAGGTAAACAGTCTGACATGTGGCCATTCCCAGCTGACGCCTGTGTCGCCTCCAAATGTTTTCACACTGGAGCTAAAATCACAGCTGAAGCGAGAGGGAGGCCAGCAGATTGCTTTTAACCGTGATTCACACAGCAAACATTTCCCAGGCTTACAACCAGCAACCCGAAACCCTTCAACGTGACTGAGGGAGAGTTAGAGAATGCAACTGGAACAGAGGAAGACAGGAAATATCAGATGAGAGAGGCGGAGACAGGCACATGCAGACAGATCAGCAGCAACAGCAGTGAAGTGAGTGACGTGCCGTATCGGTGAAAAGCCTCCGCAGTGACTGTCCCATGAGCCGTCTAAGCGCTGCAATCAAGTGTGTTTCTGTATAAGTCCTCGGAGCGGAACCTAATCTGAGTGTTAAGAGGGTGTTTGGGAAAACCATCCCTGGCCAATCCAGTCCACATTAAGTCTGGATCAGTCAAAGTTGAGAACAGTTAACCTGCATTTAACACCTCTTCAGACTAAAGGTGTTTCCAGCTAACAGACTTACAGCAGTTATGTCCTTATTATGAGCCCATAAATGATGCTATAGCTACGGGATATGCAACATGAACCAGCTTCACTTGTTGGTTTCTGATGAACTAGAGACAGGAAATATCTTAATTCATGACGTGTGTATCTGTAGTACAGCTGACCTCTGTGAGCTGTCATGAAACTGTTCCAGATTTTCATCAGATTAATTTGTAAAAGCGTGTTTGGTTGTTGGTTGGATTCTGGCAGTGTTACAATCTTTTTAGACTGCAAGTTGGTGTTGTTGTGTGGCTGTGACGTTTGCTGCAATACCACAATTATGTTAATTCAAAGAGACAAACGTTCTGCTGTATGACTGGGTTCTGAACTTTTTGTCCCTGGAAAAATCCCAAGAGGTTATTATTAAAAATCAGCAGACTAGATGTTGGCAGTAGTCGAAACCTCGAGCTACTTTACCAACAATAAAACGATCAGTAGTTTTTAGACACAGTGAGGTTTTGAATCTACATGAGTGTTTAATTTTCTGTTGAACATGAAATGGAGCATGAATGAATTTGTGAAGCTGATACTTATGTTAATATCTGAGAATGCCAGATAAACACACGGTCGGCATCCCTCAAATTTGTTTTTTTAAGAGTTTCTGATTGCAATTTATTTTTTGAATATTTGCAAAAACACAGAAATGTTGTCTGTCACTTTTGAAATCTCTGCACTATATGAAGGAATATTATTTTAGATCTGATGTCATTCAATGTTTGATATATTTTACATTAAAAAAACATATGCATGGTGTTCAAAGTATACCGTAGCTTCCGGGGGAGCCATATTTTTCGGCGGAGGGAGGGTACTGTAGCCTACACAGAACTGTATGCTTGATTGCTATTGTCATCTGTAGTGGTTGTTTACATAAAAACACATAATTCAAATGATTATGATTATTTAAATATTTGCTTTGATTAAAACAAATGTTGTACATAATTCCCTCTATTATCTATTTTATATTGCTGTAAAAACGTCTCCTACAAAGTGTATTTATTTAACACATCATGATAACGTTGTAATTTACCTTTGCAGAGTAGTCATTTTTACTGAGTAGAGCTTGAACGCCTCATAATGTAACTCAATGGAACCTTCGTTAACATTAGTAGCCCCGTTATTTAACCAAGCAGGACTGAGCATCTAACGGCTTCTGACTGGTAACGTTACTCGCTGTCTTCCTTTTGAGTTCAACACAGATTTGTTGTTCAGTGTCGCATTATCAGGGAACAAAATAGGGTGCGTCCCATCAGGCTTAGTCGTAGTAGCGCCATGCTTTTGAACGCTTTTTTTTCTCTCCGCCGTGGCTTCGGTCCCAAACAAACTGAAACATGACACAACGTGCGTATGCGTTATTGTGCATGCATAACTCAATCAATACAGATGAATCACGAGCATTTTCACTGCCTGTCTGACGATTTTATCCGACACTGCCAACATTTACCCGCATTTGGTGGGTGGCGGGTGCTAATTTCAGACTGTGGTATTAGCTGATAATATATTAAGATATTGGTCTGGTTCTACCAGAAACAATGGCCATATCATTTCTGAAATTACCCCGGATACTTCCACAGCATCCGGTAGGCTGGTCACCGCTCTCGAGACCGAACTAACTGAACTTACATGCGTTATTATCTCGCCCACCTGTTGGCTATACTTTGTACTACAAGTGGACTATCGCATCATCTTTTGTTCATGTAATCACATTTAACACATTATATAAGTTTTAATATAACATGACGCAGCAGATTAGCATCGTGCTGCTAGCCAGGTTGTGACATAAGCTTCATCTTTTGCATGTTATTGGAGTCTGCTGGTAATCCACACTGAACTGAGCAGGCTAGGATCTGGTTTCATTTAACCAAGAGCAGGACACACACACACACACACACACACTTCTTCTTTTGGCATCTGTCTCGGTGATGTGGACGAGGAGTGTGGTGTTGTTGTGTACAGCGCTGATGTTCATTTCCCCGGCTGTCTGCCGTCGCCTCTATCTGTCGCTGGCTGCCTGCTCGCTGTCTGTTGTCCTGCTAGCACGCTTTGATCTGGCCACAGACAAAAATAGATTGGGAGGGAAGGCGGGACGGAGGGGCCACTTGGAGCTGTCAATCATTGCCCACTCTCAACTCCAATTTCCGCATGATACTGAACTACCGCTGCAAAATATTCTATTTTCTGCCACTTTCTATAGCTGAAAAGCAACACAAGCGTGGGTGTGGAGATTATTTTGAGTTGTATTTGAGTCCATGATTTTGTTTTGTGGGCTTGAAGAAAATGCTGCTGAGGAAAGTGAATTGATTCTACTGTTACGATGCATTTGAGCAGGGCTTTAAAGGAGAAGAAATAGGTAGCCGCTTACCCTCAAATTGCCTCATCTGTCTGTTCTCTCAGTGAACTTTTGGTCATGCATTGTTGCATTCAGTCAAACGTGGTTGAATGGTTGGCTATAGATAGCTCGTTGTCTTATGTTGCATTCACACAAAAGCAAATTTTCGCCTCGCTTTACTCGCGAGAGTTGGACCGCCGGCATCATTTGTGTTCATTAAGGCTAGACGCTCCGGAGAGGAGGAGGAGCTTGTCTCCATAGATAGCAACAACTTTTCTTTCCTCCATTTCCTCCATCAACCATGGAAGAAATAACCTCTGTTGCTGCTTTGTACATGTTGTGGAAGTCCCAGATATGTCAGAAAACCAAACGTTGATGTGTCTGGGTTCATAACATCACCCGGTGGCGAGCTGTATTCACATACTATGCTATTGCACCGACTGTATCTAGCAAGCCACGCATCTCTACTGCGGTTTGAGCCCAAAATAAACAGTTCAAAAGGATGCCGAAATAACTGCATAATAATGCTGATTAGTAAAAAGTC
This sequence comes from Sebastes umbrosus, assembly GCF_015220745.1. Classification (NCBI taxonomy): domain Eukaryota; kingdom Metazoa; phylum Chordata; class Actinopteri; order Perciformes; family Sebastidae; genus Sebastes; species Sebastes umbrosus. Next base: position 1,581,410 of record NC_051278.1, read on the forward strand.
TGAATTCATGCTAAGTCAGGTCTGTCTGCAAGACGATGAGCAAACAACTTTTAAAATGCTTGTTTTCTTAATGGAGTTCAGATTGATCAGTGCCAGGTTATGCTAACATTGTAGCTGCTCCATCAACACTGAACATAACGTCATCTAGGCATAAATACGGCAGAAATGTTACACAAAATATCTCTGGCTGCATTCTTGTCTATTAACTTTATCGTGAGTGAATAAATGAATTCTTCCTATTCCTCAATTAAATTCTTGTGTACTGACAGTTAAACATCTGTGCAAAGTAGAAAGCCAAAGAATGAATCCTTATGTGTTTTTGTGTTTCTGACTGACACTAAGACCTGAATGTTCTTGTAGATCTGTCTGTATGTAGCTGAAACATTTCTGTGGGTTATCTCTTAGTGTCCATATGGTGGTTTCTTTTCTGAGAGCCAGCGACTTTTTTCAATTGTTCCCAATGAGGAGAGAGCATATGCGACTGTCTAGACACTTTTAAAGTTATGTAATGTGAACATCTTAATGTAGCCCATCTAACCTGAGACATAACAATCATGTGTGGAGGCTGGAATGATCTGTCTGATATATCGACAAAACAAGCTCCAGCTAGTAAATATTTTTCAAAGTGGATGTGTACCGTCCGGGAAATAAAGACCTTCAAATGATTTACTGAGCCTTGTTTTTATTGCACATCTGCAGCGATGCAGATAATGTCCAACTGGTGGCTCGCAGGCTTGCGTCCATTCATCCTAACACGGCACTGCTATCTGGCCATCACATCAATTTGTCAACAGTGTGTTTCATAAAATGTGCTAGTACCCAAATCACTGAATTGGTAAATGATAAATAAAAGTAATTCCTATTGAAATGAATAGATGGTTAATCTCACTGGTGCAGACACTGAGTGCTTGATTAAACTAAAAAATAAATACTGAACAGAAATCAGGTATGCAATAAGAAACGCATCGTTTCAATGAAAACGCAGTTTTGTTAAACTTAAAAAAACAAAAAAAGAACATTTGTATTCATAAAATTAATAAAGGAGTTACACAATGTAACACACTTTCTAGTAAAGGAATAGTGTGTTGGATCTGGCGGTATCTAGCGGTGAATTCTCCCGTGTGCTAAGCGTGTTGGAGAGCTACGGTGGTCGAGGCAGAAACATGAATGGCCCTCTCTAGAGCCAGTTGTTGTTGTAAGGATAGCTTAGGTCAGTGGACCCCTAAATTGGTACACATTATGTCATGGATCCCTATTTGATAAGATTTCACTTCAGGGATCTCCATCTGAAAAGATTTTGGTTTATTAGATATGATTAATACCAGAACGCTTGTCAACTCCAGTTGAGGAGATAACCGTGGAGAAAGTGAAACCTGTGGTCAGAGTAGTCACTCTATGACTCTTAACTCACATTGGGTTTACTTCTATAGTGAAAACTAACTATTCACCATTTTTCTGGGGACCCCCTGGAACAACTCCCTCAAGGACCCCTGGGGGAGTGTGTGTGTTTGTGGGAAGTGAGTGGTGAAGCAAGAGAGAGAGAGAGAGCAGCGGCGGCAGCGAGTAACGTTATCGACTTCGACCCAAGCAGGAAAAGTTAACGGAGTTTGGTTTGTCCATCCTGGGCTACTGTAGAAACATGGCGATATAAAGTAGATGTAGATATAAATGGCTCATTCTAAGGTAACAAAAACACAACAACTCTTATTTTCGGGTGATTATACACTAAAGAGAACATACTTATTAATATTATATTTCATTTCTGCCAATAGATCCCCTCATTGTTACACACTGGTCCTTTAAGGCCTGATCAAAACTCTGCTAGTCATTTAAACTGTATATCATGATACTGTATATCAGGGAGAATTCATTCAAACCTTTCCTGAACTACATTCAAGCCTTTTTCAGAGCTGTTATTTCTTTGTGAAGATAATATTCTTAGGTTTTGTTTTAACTCTCGTGTGTAATTTCTGTAATTTCATTTAGAGATCATGTAATTTGATGTGATGTTTTCAGTAATTTAAATGATGGTCTCATTTGTTTTTTGCTGCCTACCAGATCAACCAGTCACATTAATTAATGTATGTCTTTCATAGCAGAGTTTGTGAAATAAATGTGTATGAGCATTTAATTAATATGTAGTGTTTTGACTTGCAGAAATCAGTGGATGATGCACTTTATGGGCAAAACCTTTCTTTAAATGATTGAGAGTCATTAGACAGAAGATCAGGCATAGTAATACGGATGACTGTGAAGTGATCCATGATTTGGGGAGGCAGGGTTGGCCTGGTTGTTCCAGTATTTGAATGGTCACAGGTTTAATCCCTCCCCAAGAGACCGTGTGTGTGTGCATCATCAAGCATGTGTCCCGTCCAAGTGTCCTTGAACAAAGACACTGAACGCATACCTACACACCGATGAATATAAATCACTCTTGAAGAGGACAGCGGATACAGTAAATGCCTTAAATATGAACGCGGAGAGGAATGCTAACAATGCTGAGCTGCCTCTTTTAGGAGCTGAAGGACGAATGCTAACACACTCTCATTTCTAGAAGTGTTTTGCACAGATGGTTAACAGGCAGAATGTCTTATTCACAGATTCAGTAGTAAACTGTCTTCAGGTGGTATAAGACATGCAGTGGGGGTGGTCGATATCATGATGTATTGTTTACGATTCAGAATAGTAGAAGATATTAATCATCATTCTTCTTCCCTGCTTATATTATTTATATCATGGTAGCTATATCTTTAATGTCTTTAGTTGTGATATAAACCATTGTGGGAAATGTTGGAAATCAGTGAGCAAGTCTGATTTATGGCATTTATTGCATCTGTATGATTTTTGCATCATGTGATGAAACACTTTGTTTTGTCACTAGATTAACCAAAACCAGAGATTCCTGTCTGCTTGTTTTATCCATGAACTGATTCTCAAGGGTTTTTTCCAGAAAATGTACTATAGCACGGTATATCAATTAGTGTTGCACAGTATACCGATACTAGAAAGGTATTATATAAAAAAAATTACATACTCAAATATAGGGGACATCCTATTACATTTAATTTTTTTTAGTGAATACATTTTTACATTTTTACATTTCATGATCTGTCCTCTATTATTTCATTACTTTTGCTGATGTTTTAGATTTTTTGCCGTGGAATCGTTTCAGTATCGGTATCGAGATATTTAGGCAGGGTATCTTATCGAAGTTGGAATTTTGGTATTGTGACAACGCTAATATCAATATCGTGAAATAAAAGTACATGCACAGTGATAAAGGGTTTTATTGGTATTGCCTAGTCTGCATTGTAGCTTTTTATTTGCTTCCCAGGCCATGTGTCAGGACGCTGTTTCCTGTTTCTTAGCAATGCCCATCGACACACCTAGTACAGTCTCTGGAGAGATCAGTACTTTATCCACACAGTATTTAGCAAAATGCATGCTTAAACACGTATAATATATACAATCTAAGATAATAGCTTTCATAAAAAGGCAGCTCGGGGGTTGTTTTCTGAAGAGTTAAAATGGGTGAGATTTAATTTCTACTTGTAGAGACAACAGGCCAATCCCTCTTTGATAGATTAAATACATATTATTACTAGTTAAAGTTAGTAGTATTGTTCAAAGAGCTTTAGTCCCAGGGAACACGACTACATTTACCTCTTTATCCAGACATTTTTAGGACCTGCTCTGATACAGCAAGCCAAAAAACAGAACAGAGAAGGTTGAAATATCAAGACCCCCCACACACACAAGCACACTCACATGCAGGAAGACTTACCGGCAATTACACCGAGAATCCACGCCAGCAAGACCTGGACCTTAGAGAGGTTCATATCTCCACCAGATGATTATGAAAACAGCCCTGAACTCTACAGCATCCGTTTAATAATGTGTAGTTAACCAGTTAGCATGTCACAAGATAACCTCAAGCTAACTGACTTTACACAGAAGCAGACGTACGTGTGCACTGAAGCTGTAACAGTCACTTTGGAGTTAAAGTGTGTGCAGTGGGAAGGTGGGTCGCCCAGTAAGTGAGCTCTGGTTTCTCCCTGAAAACCTCCCCCACCCAACAACATCCCAACCTCTCAGCGCACTTCAAGGCACGGGAGACAGCTGGGAGTGTGTGTGCCTGTGGGTGTGTGGGTGTGTGTGTGTGTTTGTGTGTGTGTTGAATAGACACTAATCAACACTGTCATCATTTCATGTGGAAGTTTTTCTTCCGGTAATGCTTCCTGTAAAGCATCTTATATATCAGTGAGACGGAGAAGCAGAGAGAGGCATGACGACAGACAGCAGAGGGGAAATGAGGAAAGACAGACAGATGGACAGTGTAGGGGACAGGACAGAGACGGAGACAGGGAGGCAGACAGGAGGACAGCTGAGAGCTGTCACTGATGGAATGAGAAGCATGTCCACACATGCTGCTACCCCACACAATACATACACACACACACACACACTTTACCCACTACCCTGCCAGCATGGATGACATGACGGGAAACTCACTGAGACTGAACTGACCAGTTAATACTTCTTACAAAGCGGACTGGTCTCATACACCGTTTCTAGCTATAACTACGCAAAGTAATGCACTGTAATTCATATATTATAGGATATCCAACGAAATCAATTCATGTGTAATCCACGTAATCGTGAACCAGGAAATATAAAGAGCAACCAAAGCTGCGTAGGGAGGAGGTTCGTCAGAAAAGAGACCAGCGTTCATGCCCCGTGTGAAACCAGAAGTCAACGTTGATTTATTTGTCAAGTAATGTGCATACTTCCGGAGTTATTTTAACCCAAAACCACGATCGTTTCCTAAACCTAATTAAGTAGTTTTGTTGCCTAAACCTAAGGAAGTTGTTTTCCTGTGAAGACGGAAGTTTTTTAAGACAGTATGCATGTAACGAGCGGAAATTGACACGTGTTGCTGGACATTCGTAGGAAAACGAACGAAAAAGGAGTAATAACGTTACAGACCGCTGTATGAGAATACGTTGTATTTTTGTCTTGTAACTTCCGTACTTAAGTAACGCCCCTTCCAGAGTTATTTCAAGCCAAACCACCGTCTTTTCCTAAAGCTAACTAAGTCGTTTTATTACACGGCTTAGTTCGATCAATCACAGCGTTCTACGGTCTGTTATTTATGTAGAACAGACCGTTGCTATGGGCGCAGTTCTGATGTTGGACTCTTGGACTCTTCAGTAATTAGCTGTGTAATCAGCGGGATAATGTACAGCTTCGGGGCTACGCTTATCGTCGGGGTGCTGCATCGCCCTGTCAGGGTTTATTTCACAACAATGTCCAGCTTGCCGTACATTGTCCCTTACTTGTAGTCTAATCCTAACCAAGTTGATGTTTTCCTAAACCTTACTACGTAGTTTTGTTGTTTCCTGTGAAGACGGACGTTTATTTTTAATAGACTGTATGCATGGAATAATCAGGAACTGTTGCTGGACATTTGTAGGAAAACGAACGAAAAAGGAGGAATAACTTTTTGGTAAGATAACATATGAATTGTTGTATGAGAATACGTTGCACAAAGAGTTTAAACGTTTACTTGAGGTGCCATTTTATGGAGTTGAACAATTGTTTTCTTTCTCAATTATAAGATTACAAATTGAAGATGTTTCAGCTGTTGGTGTGACTCTGTGTTTCGGGTGACTTTTTTGCTATGACGTCACCATTAATATCTATACAACCAATGTGTTAGTGATTAAATTGTTTACTAGAGCACAGTGTAAAAATACTCTGTTACAAGTAAAAGTACTGCAATTAAATGTTACTCAAAGCGAAAGTACAAAAGTATTAACATCATAATATACTGAAAGTACCAAAATTATGCGGGTGACCCATTTCAGAATAATATGATTTATATTATTGGATTATAATTATTGATGCATTAATGCGTTCATCATTTTAATGTTGCAGCTGAAGTGGTTAGAAGAAAGGTTATTGTAACTACTGTATATACATAATAATTATATACTCAATAATACATCCTAATTTTGATTTATTAATTTATAATTTGATTTATATGTTGTATTAAGAATCTGCAACTAGTAACTAATATAGTCCAATAAATGTGGTGAAGTTAAAAAATACATTTCTCTCTGAGATTCAGAGGAGTAGAAGTATAAAGTTACATAAAATGGAAATAAAAGTACCTCAAAATTGTACTTGAGTAGCTAAATGTACTTAGTTACATCCCACCTCACTTAAAATAAGTATTTTAATAAAATAAACACAAAACAATGAGTCCACTGTCACCACTAGAGGGCAGTATAAGACTGAGGAACCACAGCACACGGTGCAGGGCTTGATGACATTATGGCCTATAGAGTGCATGTGCAAATATACTTGTGTGTGTGTGCGCGCTCAGTCTGCCTGTTTTGTCGTCTGTCTGGCGCTCTCTGCCAGTCTGTACATTTGCCACCAATGTGTTTCTCTTTCTCTCTCTACGTCTGTTCAGTTTCTCTGTTCTCATCCTCCTCGGCTTGTTGTCCTTCCTCTCTGTTTCTGTTCAGAAGATGCACACACACACACACACACACACACACACACACACACACCGACCTCCATCTTTTCCTCCTTCCTCGCTCATACATGGGGTGAAGCCTGAAGGGGATATGAAAGAGCACTTTGAGATGAGTAATGCAAGCCACCTGTCAGTGTCTTATAGACACCTCATATCTCACAATTTAATGGCATGCAGAGAATTCATCACTTCCATTCCCATTCTGGCCTAAAAATCATTACCTAAAGTTCATCTGTATATCTATAATATATTGAAGATAATCCAGAGCACCGGGGGTGCTGTCAATCACTCTCTCGCATTACCAAATACCCTTTAAAAAAACTCCATTTCTTAGATTAGTCAATTTCTTCACAAGAAGTGTCACTTCTTTGAAATGGCAGATATCTCATTTTAGAATGAAACTTCCTTCCCTTGTTGATGAAAAGGTTATTCAGCTGAAGAAGGAAACGTTCTGCTGGAAGCTGAAAACAAACCGGTGACAACAATTAATGCTTTCACAAGTTTAGACTGATTGTATTGTGTGTAAAAATACTTGCAAATGAACAACCACATTAGAGTTGGGTTGAATTCTGGGATTGCCGGTCCGGTCCGATGTACGAACTTACACCGGTTTGATTTTATGCCAGCCGGTTGAACCGGCATCTGCCATTACGATACGTTCTGAGAAATTAACAAGTAGCCAACATCAGCAACAGGTACCCACGGCATCATGACACTAAATCCAGCTTGTATTGCATTATTAATAAGCAATATGACAACGTTAATAACATAACACATTATGTTTGTTCATAAAGGGACTCACTAGTGTCCAACAGGCCGTTTGGATCTGCTGAGCCGAGGCCGGCGACTTCGACACAACACCGGCAACATGAAGGAGATCACATTTCAGTAGTTTTGATATTTCTTTTAACCCCCTTCCCTCAAAAGGCTTTACCTTTTGCCAGGCCGCCATTGTCAAAAGGAATTTGTTCTTAATTGACTTGCCTGGTTAAATAAAGGTTAAATAAATAGAATAGAGAAGTAGAGGTGGGAAGGGGAAGCAGCGCACGTCACCCCAAATCATATTTTTGGGGTGACGAGACAAGACAGACATCCGTCAGCCAGGTTATCACCAGCCCGGTGGCCCGTAACGTTGGCGAGTATGCGGTTGAGAGTGACGGAGGGGGCGAGGGTGTGACTGACGGTATGAAGTTAGCAGTAACGTTATAGCTGTGAACGTAGCAGTGCAGTATGTGTACATTTCAGGCTGTCGGTGAATAAATGCTACAACTCCTCAAGACCCAAGCCAAGTTCCCATCTCCTACTCGCCACCTGCTGATTAAAGTGAAAGGGGGTTAGCCCCGAAGCTAACGACAACAACAGTCCAGGCTCAATTAAGGTGGACCAGCTATTCTCAATTTGTGACAAGCGGCTGCTGAGTCAAGTGAGACAGCTAAGTTCAGTATAGCGGTCCGGTCCGGTGTTGGGGCGTAATATCAAACCGGTTTGAATATTAGAGAACAAGACACAGATATGGTGCTCTAATTGGAACGACACGATTGCATTCATTTACTTTTGATGTGAGAGGAAGTTGTGAGACAGAATGCACAGTCTGTGATGGTCAGAGCAAAGCTGTTCTGAGGACGACATGCACATTTAAAAACAGATTAATGAACTTTTAAATGCATTATTTAGATGTGCACCATATATATATATATATATATATAGGTGGGTGAAATTACAAAGTATATTTGTGTTCTTTAGATGGAGTAATGCTTTGAGTAAACGGAGAGATTTTACTCTAAAGCTACTTCTTGTTGTTGCTGTGTGCTCTATACTGAAATCCTCCGACACACACACTTGCATATTTCTTTTAAAAAATGTGAATCAGGGCCACAAAGGGTTAAAAACATACTTGTTTTGAGTGCAACCACAGCGAGGATGAAGGCATCTCTTCAGAGGAGAATTTAAGCAATTTAAGACTTCAGACTTCTGGAGTCTGAACGGACATTTCTTCTGTATAAATGCAGCTAACTGTTGAAGGAAAAGGCGACGCAAGTAAAGTCAATGAAGGAGTTTATTTGGGCTGCACACAGTTCTTGTTTAAATGTTATAGCCTAGTCAAACTCTTATAATGTAATGTCTCTATATTGACTGTTGTTGACTACTCCTTAAAGTGTGCAACAACTTAAAAGCGAGTTCTTGGTTATTATCCTTGCTGTGGTTGTTTCTATGTTTTGGCTATGCTTCTGTTTTCTGGTTAACTGTCCTTTGGTACTGTATTTACTCTTGAAGCTATAATTCAGAACAAATTAAGGACTGCAAAGAGTCCCAGCACTAACTCAATACTCCTGGTCTGTTTGTTGTTTTGGGGGAATATCTTTTGGAGGTATAATGATGTTGATGTTCACATAGTTGTTTAATGGACCCAGATTGGAGGAGTGGAGGGGCGCTGGGTGTAATATTTCACCCGTCCGGGGTGCTCGGAGATGCACTCTGAATGCTTTCAGATTAAAAAAGGAGGATGATCTCCAGCTGGTTGAAAGATGTCTGGTGAAGAGCTCACATTCCAGTGGTTGGAATCTGAAAAGACAAACAGAAATATGTTTCATGTCCGATGGTGCTTGATGATTAAAAGTGATACGTATTGGCTTCATCGGTCCATGTGAAGGAGCCGATTATCACATGAATGTGGGAAGTTAATAACAGACAGAGTAAAGAGAAAGAAGAGGACAGATGTATTGTAGATCCTAAACCAGAACAAGCCTTCAGGGCGATGCGTAGACTGAGATTTCCAGAATCAAATCTATTTCAAGGCGTTTTGTAAAGGGCCTTTTTTAGTGATACACCATCAGGAGAATTGAAAGTGCCCTTACTAGGCACAAAAAACTCTATTTCATCTCTTTAGTTATTGGTAAATGCAGCTTCGTGTAACACATGATCCAATGAAAGGATAGCAATTTGTAAAGATAGGAAAATATGTGGATGTCTTCAAGAGTATTGAATGTATGAAATATAGTAAAACAGTCAGCACCAAAAGATTACATTTATTTTTATATAGCGTCAAATCATAACAGAACTTATCTCGAGACACTTTTCATATAGAGCAGGTCAACTCTATAAAAAATAAAAAATCATAAAAGATGGAGGTTGTATTATTTTTAACACATCACCAACGATGAAATACGTCGTGTTTACATGTTCCAGCCCACGGGGAGGTCAAATTACAGCGCCGACCACAGAGAAGTATTCATGAAGCCAGAAGGAATCTAAGACAAACAATGTCACACTGAAGGACACTTCAGCAGGGAGTGAAATGAGCAGAAAGACGACTGATGAACAGGAGACCAGTGAAAGCATCCAGCCTAGTGGCTTCAAGAACAAAGTTTGGAAGAAGTTTTTGACCTCTCGTGTCTCTGTGTAGGAACTAAATTATCACATTTATGACGACAACGTCCAGATTGTGCCTAGATATGATTTATTCAGATCAGATGTATGTCTGGTATGAAAGTATTCCTGTTTAACGTTTGTATTTATTCTTTGGCATTAATGCCTACACGTGTGTCTGAAGTGTTTCCAGAGGTTTCCTGCTTGGTTTATTGAACACATGTTCCTAGCTTTGACTTGTTCTGGTATACTCGTGTTATCCGCTCCATCCCAAATACATCATTTTAGATAAGATGCGACTAGCTTGGTGATAAATCAAGAAGAGAACCTGCTTTGCCGGGTTTGATCAAAGTTCTTTCACACAGTGGATACTGAAGACAGGTGTACTATTACCATATTATATGGCCACTGACAATATAGTTTGTTTCTGGCTGGTAGCTATTTATAAAATGATATGCTTGGACACTTTAAGTCTAGTCCAGTCTCCACGTCTGGTTGTTGCACTGCTGCTTTCTACACTGCACACAAATCTGCTGTTTAGTCAGGTCATACTTGTCTTCATATCTTCGTACATTCATTTACTTTGATTATTTTACTATATCACCACAGGTCATTTTATACAGGTCAAATAAAAAAAAAAAAAATGGTCTCAATACAATGACATTTTTAGGACCCCCTCGAAAACGAAATGATTCATCTCAAGGGGTTATCCTGATATAATACACTTCTTTCAAATGTCTCCTATGGGGACTAACATCATCACATATGAATACTCATTGGATCCACAAGAGTCTCAGCTTTGAAGGGATACCCAATTTATGTATTTCCAAGACTGTTTAGAGACCCCGGTATGCAGAAATATTCAAATACACCATTTTAGAATAGGAGACAATAACACATTTATACTGCATTCAAATAACTGCATGTGATTATCATAAACTTGGCATGACTGTAAAGGGGAGACTGGGTACCCATAGAACCCATTTTCATTCACATATCTTGAGGTCAGAGGTCAAGGGACTCCTTAGAAAAAGGCTATGCCAGTTTTTACTCACCAAACTTTAGCCCAACTTTTATTTAACCTTCTTCCTAAGAAGCATGACATGGTTGGTACCAATGAGTTCCTTAGGTTTTGTAGTTTCATATGATATCTGTACCTTCACTCTAGCTCTAAAACGGAAGCTACTACAGCCTCTGATAGACAGTAAAGTCTGTCGGGGATGGCGGGCCTCAGGGGGTTAAAGTGTTGAGGTTGGATCCATTACCAACTTTAGAATATGTTTGTTTTTTTGTATTCCAGGTGAGACAGTGAACCAAATGCACTTTGTTAGACGCATGCGTTCAATAACTCAACTCTCTGACTCCGCAGCATGGAGTATTGACTGCAGCACAGTTTGAAAGCAGAAGGAGACAGACAGGAAGAGAGATTTAATTTGTTGCTGTTTGAGGGCATCCCTCCTGTCCTCCTCCTCCTCCTCCTCCTTTTCTTCAGCTCTGTGGCAATGATTCTCTGAAGTGGCAAAAAGTCTGCTCTCGTGTTTAAAAGAAAGTGTCTGAAGGACGGGAATTGGAAACACAAAATGTCCCCTTGAACAGGCCCCCAGGTGAGAGATGATTACTTAGTACAAGTCCCCAAATGATAAGAGTCCTAGTATATTTTAATTAGCCTGGATTCCTGGTTGAGATGCTATATTTACTCGCATTAAGACCTCGTAAGATGAGAGCACTGTTTTTAATTTACCTACATTTACTAAGTTTCTGTCCCTGATGGACAAGACGTTAATACGATTGGTCTCCAGGAAACACAGTTACCTGATTCGGTGACATGAAGTTTGTTTTGTTTGTTCAGGTTCAAACCGTCTAATTAGAGAGGAAGCAGGTCATGGAAACACAAGTCACATGAAGTGACACGTGTTTGTTTTTGCAGTCGGGGGGGGAGGGTTGAGAAATGAATCAAATCTTACTCTGTGTGACATAAACTAAGTTGAATTGACTCGTCTGTGCTCTGTTCTCTAGTTGACTGACTGGTGTTGTAATCAGGAGAGAGACTTGAGTCTCTGTGCTGGTGTGGTTAGGCAACATGTTGTGTTAGCATCAGCATCCAAAGCTGAAGGCAGCATGACACAAGTTCAGCAGAATGAGTGGAGGGATCGACCGCTAATGACAACAAGAGAGCCTTCTACATTCATATAAATGGGGTGATTACACATTTAGATTCAAAATTGACTTACCTCCGTTTTAAAGTTTCACAAATTAATATATATTTTTTTTGTGCAACAAGCATTTATTTTTGTTCACAATTTTATTGATTTTTTTTTTCTTCTAGTCTGGTTAAAGTCAGGTAATTGGAAAAACAATGTTTATCACAATTTCCCAGATTACAACTTGAAGTCTTTAAGTATCATGTTACCAACGATCTCAATCTTTACAATGATATGAAATAGAGAAAAGCAGCAAATCATCTCATAGGAGACGGTGGAAATAGAGAATGGTTGGTGGAGTAAAATCCCCAGGTTTGCTGCCTGGTACATCCAAAGACATTATTCCTATCGCTTACACTTTTTAGATATATTTTCTTCAAAATCTTTTTTTATTTTTTTGCAGACATGGCAAAGGTCATCTTATCAAATGTAGAACATAACTCAGTGTCCGTGACATGAAATTAACAGAAAATGGACCACTCTTTCCCCCCACCCCATGTTGGTCTTGGTCACATGAAAGGGAAAAAAGAAAAAGAAAAAATAAGCAAATAAATATAAATAATAATAAAATATAACAATCTGAAAAAGTAAATAAGCATAAAATATTTTATGAAATCAAATAATGTTTTTTACTTAAAAAAAAAAAGAAGCTAAATCCACAAATGAATATTTTTATCTTTACAATGGATCAGATTACTTCTATTGACAATCACACACAGCATCTGGCTGTTTTCAGATTGTAGATTAAAAAAATAAATAAAAAAATACGGAGCATGGAGAGGGGGGTAATATCCTGAGAAAACACTTGGAATTTCCAAGATTAAAGTTGTAAATTTATGAGAAAAAATTGGATATTCTTTGAGATTAAAGTGACAAAATATTAAAGTGGCAAAATTACAAGAAAAAAAACAAATTTGCGAGATTATAAACTGTTCCTTGCTGTGGTGTTGTGTATTGATGCCATGATGCTAGTGTGTGCCGGGGTCGACAATGTTAATGAGGTGTCTGGGTCTGTGAGTTTAGTGTGTTTAGTATTTTAAGTTAATGTTCAGTTGTTGTTTGTTGAAAGTTTATACTTTATTCTTTAATTTGTTAATAAATTCCTTTATGTATATACTTTTTCTCCGGATTAATTGTATCCCCTGGACTAATTGGGGAACTTAACTATTTGGGGGCTCGTCTGGGATCGAAAAAGTTGATTCGGTAACTGATTTATGGTATGAGCAAGGTTTTTTTTTTGTATCGACATTGTTTCCGGTGGCTATTGCGCTATAAGTATTGATGTCTATTGTCTAGTGTACACAGCTTCCTCAGATTAGACAGGTGAGTGCCCAGCTGGGCTGAATCAGTCTCTCCTTCGGGCACTTCTTTATTATTTTGCCTTTTTTGTTTTCGGAGTAAATTATGGGCGGGGGTTAAGTTCCCTGGCGGAGGTAGGCGGATTCAGGGCTCCGGCCGCTGAAGTTTCAGCCTTTAAAGTCGCCTCGAGCCCGGCACGCTCCAGAAGACAGGTAGGTAAAGTTTGGGTTAGGCAGGATCTGGGGTAGTCTGTTTATAAAAGACAACACATGAAGAACATGAACGATAATGTGTATATGTACCTTTCAGGACCTTTGCTTTTCTCAGAGGCTGTCCGTCAGAAATTACATCAGAAACGGCAATCTTTAGGATTTATCTGATAACTGGCAAAATAAAACAGGTCAAACATGAGGATAAAGTGCAACGCATACCGAGCATTATGTTTATAAATGATTTAGTTTTTTCTCTGAATATTAGCCCTCATCTGGCTCCGTAATTATTGTTTTTTTTGGCTAGAAACAGAGACGTACAGACATAAACACACAATATGTAATCCATAAAATGCACAATCAGACCAAACCAGGACTTTTACTCCCATAAACCCCCCCCACTGGGGGTCAGTGTGTGTGTGACCTGTGTATAATGGGGTCGTGACCCCTCCAGCCACTGTGGAGAACTCATCACTGGGTCTGAGCTAAGTATACCTGACAGCTTTCACACATTAGTAATCACACACACAGAGACACACACACACACGATATATGGTTCATATAGCAGCCGTCCTCTGGGGACGAGGGGTGTCCTGTGATTGTGATTATTAAGGGGCTGCCTGATGCGAATGATCTGATAGAGTAGGATAAATCAACGTCCTCTAAGAAGAGGAGATTGTACAACTGGAAACAACCAACGTTTTACCGCAGATATCTGACAGTCGCTGCTCATAGAAAGACCTTTCACAAGTGCTGATTTTACTCTGGAATTCATCCATGGTTGGGTATCTACCTGTAGATATATCGATGGATGTTTGTGATTGGATCTTGGGGCTGCCTTGTTCAATCATAACACAAATCTCCTGATGCAGGTCACTTTGTTGCTCTCTCTCTCATTTCCTCTCGTGGATTGTGGTGAAACACTAATAATGCATTTATTGGAGGTGTTCAAAAAATACTATTATCATCTTATCACTTTGATAAACTATCTGGTAGTCTGTGACATTCACTGCGTACTAATCATAGACTTAGAGATGTGTCTTGTTTTGGTTGTTTTAGATTTTAGTTGTCCTCTCAAAGGTGACGGTTACAACGGCAGAAGACTTTTGCTGAAACATTCGTACATTTCCCTCGTCCTCATCCGTCTGTCTGTGGTGGAGGTGGCCTCTAAAGCCAACAGTTCAACAGTAGACATTTCAGTCACTATGAAAACACACACAGACAAATCTAAAAGTGAAATGATGCTATGTCTTTCACTGTTCCTTCACCGCTCAAAGCGTGGATAGAAAAGCTTCTCCACGGGGCGAATAAAGCTCTTTTCCATAGTATTTCCATATTCCTCTTTGACCCCCTTTTCTATCTTTATCTTCTTTTGTCTCCCTCTTTGTACCGTCTACATCTCTATCTCTGGATCTGTCTGTGTACCCCTCCCTGTCTTGTGTTGTTTTTGTCATGGCCTTGGTGTGACCTCTGTTTTGGCAGAGGCATTAACATGCTGTCAAAGGAGAGATGGGAGGCACAGAGGACGAGAAGAGAGACAAACTGTAGTCAGGCCATATATTCTTAACAATTTAAAAAGAGAACGGTCCCCTCTGCCGTCTGGTCGCAGGGCTCAGCTCAGTAAAGCTTATCCTATTAGAGGTGTTCTTTAGCTGGACCACAGGGGGTCAGGCCTACCAACTCTAAAAGTCTGTCACTGACTGAGTGAGTGAAGTTACACGATTGTCGGCCGAGTGTTGGAGTTTCCTCGTTGGTCGTTGCTCGTTCAAAATGAAGGGCGGGTAACAGTCCCGAGACGTGACGCGTCTGGCTCACAAAACTTGGACTAAGCTGTGAAACTAGGAGATCTAGTTTTAAAATGAAACCAGACTCAGCAGTGGCATCATCGCCTGTTTCTCTCTTAATGTAAAATGTTTTCAGAAGTAGATTTTGGTGGATCGTTCAGACGGAATAATAGAACGTTTACGAGCAGGCCGCCATGTTGTTTCCTGTTTGAAACGGCGAGCGGAGAACCAGGAACCAATCAGGTGCGTTCAACGATAGGGTACGTCACTGCTTGAATGGCCGGTTGAGTGAAGCAGCGCGTCCCCCGAGTGTCCTCGCCGGACCTGGTGGACATGCACCGCTGGATTTAACATTATAGACATGACCACTGACTATTTGTAAAACCGTTTAGTCACAAATTCAGAGATTAACCGTACACGGTCCAGACATAGACTTGGTTTTGACCGAGTCTTGGGACAAAATATTGTCCTAAACCTACTCGTCTTGTCTTGTTTTATATTGAAATAAGTCAGAAAAAAGAAGAAGAAAAGAATAGTACTGCATAGGGCTGTGTATTGGCAAGAATCTGGCAATACGATACGTATCACAATACAGGAGTAACGATATATTGCGATACTGTACGCAAGGCGATATATTGCGATTTTATTTTTTATTTTTTAATAACATTTTTGGATAACTGTCATAGTATAAAGAACCCACCACCATATGCATAAAATCTGAGTAAAAACGTTTACTTTTTTTATGCAATCTGAACAGTGGGATCTGCTTTTGCATTTATCTCAGTCCCTGTAACATCCAACATCACAGCACCACTTTGAGAGGGAACATACACTGAGAGGATGCATATCTTTGCAGATTAAATGAAGTATTGTCTAAGTTCATCTTTGCACGTAAACTATTGATTAAAAATCAATACAGCGACATTTGATTTTTTCTATATTTTCTTACACTCCTAGTTCTGAAGTAGGTTTGTTGAGATATTCTGTACATTTATTTGAATGAAAGTTGAACCAAAGAGGACATATTTAACATCATCAATGGAGTTTTTTATTGTCTAAGTGACCACCATCGATCAATCACACTGAATCCGTTATACAGACGTAGGCAAAGTTGTTGGTACCCTTCCGTTAAAGAGAGAAAAACCCACAATGGTCACTGAAATAACTTGAAACTGACAAAAGTAATAATAAATAAAAATTTACTGAAAATGAACTAATGAAAATCAGATATTGTTTTTGAATTGTGGTTCAACAGAATCATTTTAAAAAACAAACTAATGAAACTGACCTGGACAAAAAATGATGGTACCCCTAGAAAAGATGTAAAATAATGTGACCATAGCGACATATTAAACTAAGGTGTGTCCTGTAAATAGCATCACAGGTATCTTCAAACTTTTAATCAGTCAGTCTGCCTATTTAAAGGGTGAAAAGTAGTCACTGTGCTGTTTGGTGTCATGGTGTGTACCACACTGAACATGGACCACAGAAAGCTAAGGAGAGAGTTGTCTCAGGAGATCAGAAAGAACATTATAGACCTTCATGTTAAAGGTAAAGGCTATAAGACCATCTCCAAGCAGCTTGATGTTCCTGTGACTACAGCTGCACATATTATTCAGAAGTTTAAGGTCCATGGGACTGTAGCCAACCTCCCTGGACGTGGCCGCAAGAGGAAAATTGATGACATATTGAAGAGACGGATAAAACGAATGGTAACCAAAGAGCCCAGAACAACTTCCAAAGAGATTAGAGGTGAACTCCAAGGTCAAGGTACATCAGTGTCAGATCGCACCATCCGTCACTGTTTGAGCCAAAGTGGACTTAATGGAAGACAACCGAGGAGGACACCAAATCATAAAAAAGCGAGACTGGAATTTTCCAAAATGCATATTGACAAGCCACAAAGCTTCTGGGAGAATGTCCTTTGGACAGATGAGACAAAACTGGAGCTTTTTGGCAAGTCACATCAGCTCTATGTTCACAGACGAAGAGATGAAGCATCCAAAGAAAAGAACACTGTACCTAATGTGAAACATGGAGGAGGCTCGGTTATGTTATGGGGCTGCTTTGCTGCATCTGGCACAGGGTGTCATGAATCTGTGCAGGGTGCAATGAAATCTCAAGACTATCAAGGCATTCTGGAGCGAAATGTGCTGCCCAGTGTCAGAAAGCTTGGTCTCAGTTGCAGGTCATGGGTCCTCAAACAGGATAATGACCCAAAACACAGCTAAAAACACCCAAGAATGGCTAAGAACAAAACATTGGACTGTTATGAAGTGGCCTTCTATGAGCCCTTATCTAAATCCTATTGAACATCTGTAGAAGGAGCTGAAACATGCAGTCTGGAGGAGGCACCCTTCAAACCTGAGACAGCTGGAGCAGTTTGCTCACGAGGAGTGGGCCAACATACCTGTCGACAGGTGCAGAAGTCTCATTGAGAGTTACAGAAATCACTTGATTGCAGTGATTGCCTCAAAAGGTTGTGCAACAAAATATTAAGTTAAGGGTACCATCATTTTTGTATAGGCCAGTTTCATTAGTTTGTTTTTTTAAATGATTCTGCTGAACCATAATTCAAAAACAATATCTGATTTTCATTAGTTAATTTTCAGTGAATTTTTATTTATTATTACTTTTGTCAGTTTCAAGTTATTTCAGTGACCATTGTTGGTTTTACTTTCTTTAACGGAAGGGTACCAACGATTTTGCCTACGTCTGTATGTCTGAAGGCATTGGGTGGTGCATGGGTAGCTTTTACTTACAGATTTTTACATCAGAAATGTTGTTGTGACTTGTAAAGCTTCAGCAAGGTAACAGCACTTCTACTTCAGTATATATAGAAAAAGCACTCATCTATCTCCTTCCACCTCGGATAAAAGGGAGCAGATGTGACAGGTGGCAGACGAGGACTGGCTGCAGAAAGACTTGCAAAAGAGTGGTAGAGAAAGAAAGAAAGAGAGAAAGAGGACAGAAGAGAGTTGTAGAAGTCGTCTTGATGTTTGATATGGATGTGTTGTGATGTTCCACATTGTAAAACCTCACCTAGACACAACATGTCCCTGGGGCTTCACATGTCTGCTCTCCTCTGTCGGTCTGTTGATCTATTTCTGTTCATCCGCCTGCTTTCTTGTCTGTCTGTCTGTTGTTTCTGGAAGGTGAGATTCACAAAGTGAGGAATCTCAGCATGTGGCCAGTGTATTACCTGGGCATTGATCAATTACCTCATCGAAGCGTTGTCATACTCGGCCATATTAATGAAGCTCTGTTGGAAGGTCATTGATTTACTAGCTCACATACTTTAGATGGAGATAGTGTACAGATCAATATTTTATTGTATTATAATATTTGATATAAAAACCTGCCTGTTTTAGACTGTGTCCTCTGGGGTACATAATACAAGTAAGGAGTAGTAAACCTTTGTTTGAATATGTAATTTGCCAACGTGTCCTCATACAAGCGATCGTATGATATCTTACGAAATGATTCCTCATTTTTCGTGCGTTCTCCTACGAATGTCCGGCAAAAAGTGTCAATTTCCACACGTTACATGCATACAGTCTTTTCAAAATAAACTTGCGTCTTCACAGGAAACTTCCTGGTTTGTTTTAGGCAACAAAATCTACTTGGTTAGGTTTAGGAAAAGATCGTGGTTTGGGTATAAAAAAATAACAACTGAAGTGGCAACACATTCTCACTCCCATCTTGTCAAATACCGCCGCTTGGTCAGCGCCCCTCGGCAGACTGATGCACGGGGTACCCCTCTTACGTTACTTTTGGACGGACCAGGGACGGCGTGTCAATATACGCTCGTTACATGCATAGTATCCTTTTCAAAATAAACATCCTTTTTTTACATAGTTAGGTTTAGGCACAAAACCACGTAGTTAGGGTTAGAAAACGGTCGTGGTTGACGTTAACTTCACTGACTAGCGACTCACGGAGCTGACGAGACTGACGTGACAAAATAAGTCAACGCTACTTTTAGTTTCACACGGGACACAAACGGCGGTCTCCTGGTTGAAAGTCTTGTGTTTATTTGACCCGTCCACAATGAGTGGACTCTCACGCTCTTTATACTACGTCACTTGCTTCGACTGTCGAATAACACCGCGGGTGGGTTTACATTGGAGTTTGTAGAAAACACCCGGTTCATCACATACTGTCGCTAAAGGGTGCCTCCGTACGTCGGTTTCCGATGCCGAGGGGTGCTGCCCAATCGACGGTGTTTAACGTGTTGGGAGTGAGACCGGGTTGGAAGTGGCGTTACCTAAGTAAGGAATTTACGTGACAGGTGACCCGGGTTTCATACGGGCTACAAACTACGGTCTCCTGGGTGAAAATCCAGTGTTTTGTTTCATCCACCTATCCACCCCGTCCTCCTCCGGCGGCGTTTGTCTTTCTTTATGCTTCCTGATTCACGATTACGTAGATTAGATATGCATTTATTTTGTGGGATACATATAAATTACAGTGCATTCATTTTAGGTATATCTATGAATGGTGTACGAGACCAGCCTGGATTTGTAGCTCGTTCCAAAACCAGACGATAGAAAGACAAAAAACTCTGAGCTGTGTCGACCTAAACTAGAGTCATAATACTGAAATCATGTCTAGTATGAGTGTGTGTGTTTAAATGTGTTTCAGATCTGGTCAAAGTGTTCAAGATAAACCCCCCTTTAGATGTCTGTGGCAGTGTAGTAGTACAAACTGTCATCTGTTATCTCTCCTGAGACCACTGAAGGCCAATGTAGGCCACCGACTGTAATGTTGGCCCCTCAGTCAGTCTCATGGCCGACGCAGGCAAAACCGTATGACATGTGCTCGTGTCAGTTTGGCAAAACATGCCTCATCTTCTGTAAACAGCTGGAAGCTGTAGGGCTAAATACTGCGCAACCTTGAGGAGTTTGATGCCAGTGTTATGTATGTCTTCACCCCCGCAGTGAGCATAATTTAACTGATTCCCCCGGAGCACATTAGCGATGCGCGGCAGGTCAGTTCGTTTGACCCGAGCCGTCAGACTAGCAGCATGTGGCAAAGAACCAGAGGAAAAACTCTCGGAGCGAAGACAACAAACGGCAGACGAGAGTGATCTTTTCATCTCGGCACAGAAATACTAAAAGAGCGAGAGAGAGAGAGGGAGAGAACAGAGAGAGTAGAAAACAGACACACGAAGGGAAAAGAGAAGAAGAAACCATATGATGAGCAAGGAAACAAACAGCAGATGCTGTCATCCCTGTTGAAAAAGGGAAAAGACAAATGTACGAAGGAGTGAAGAGAGAGGAAAGAAAGAGAGACAAATGAGTACTGACAAAACGGAGTGAGGGATAAAAACAACAATCGGACAGCGACAGAAACCACGACAAATTTCATCTGAGCTTCAAAAGAGGAAACAAGAGTGGAATTGGAAAGAGGAAAAAAAGAGGAGTGACAGAACACCAGAAGCAACACGAAACAGAAACAGCTGAACAACAAAAGTTGTTGTCTCATTGGTGATTCACTCCTCTGTATTCTGCAAAGGAGGTGCAAATAGGAGACAGCTGACAAAGCCGGAATAAAAAGGAGGAAAGTGAAAGATGGAGAAAAAGGGCTAAAGAGAGGGAACACTGTGAGCTCAGAGAGGAGGATTCAGATATTATTTTCTGTGTCCGTGTTACACTGCGTCTGTGATGGCTGTTAAATTGTCAAAACAAATCCAGCTTAGCCAGAAGATGATGGTCAATCTGATGCATGAGCATGTTTATTTCTAAATTCCTGAAAAGCAGCCTCTTCGAGGAGGATTTCATCTGAAAGCAACCGTTTTTTAATTTCTAACCGTAAGATGTTCAGCTGCTTCGAGCTGTCATTTCCTTTTGTTGTGTGGAAGAAAGCAATCAAACCTCGATCACGGTTACAACAGACTTACTTCAGTCAGCCCGTTGTATTGTTACTGTAATGCTTGTTCCATCTGCTGCCGTCCAATGATGTCCCAGCAGTAATAGTGTTCGCCCTCTGAAGCTCACTGAAGCAATCCCCAGAAAATCCCACTTTTTTCATGAACTGTTTGGAAAATACCTCCCAGAGGCTCTGAGGGACAACCTGCCGCTTCATGAGAACAGAAATCACAATCAATCATCTTCAAAGGCCATGTAGCATCATTGAAATACTATCGTATTATTATTGAGGTGTTGGTATAATCGTAAAAAAGCAGGGCGGACTGAAAGAAAAGAGTGTGGTGTGTTTCTTTTCATCCTCTATGATCTGTCTTTAAACTGTCTGCTATCAAGTTGGCTTTTAGAGGATAAGCGGAAAACAGATACAGTACAGGTAGGGCAGGTGGAAAACCACTTCCAACGAGATTATCCAAAGACGGTATAGAAAAGGGTGTAAACTGTGTCATTCCCTGCCACTAAATGTGAGGACAGCAACATCAGCTGAGGCTTTATAGTGATTGTTAAACTTCAACTTCTTATCCTCGCTTTTACCCAGAGTTTGTTAGAGCGACTCCATATCGTCAAAATGTTGTGGGTTAGATCAAATAGTCTACCACAACCTAGAAAACAACACCTTTGTTTAGGCATGGACAAAGCTGCAGTGGTGGAAGGGTAATTCAGATCCTCTACTTGAATACAAGTACCAGATTTAAAATAGTCTGTTACAAGTCCCGCATTCAAAATTTTACTAAAAGTACAAAATTGTTAGCATCAAAATGTACTTAAAGTACCAAAAGAAAAAGTACTCACTATGCAGAATGTTCATTTTATTTATATGTTGTATTAATAATCTAAATCTGCAAAGTATCTAAAGCTATCAAAAGTACAATATTTGCCTCCAAAACATAGTGGAGTAGAACTATAAAGTAGCATAAGATAGAAATACTCAAGTACAATTTTGAGATACTTGTACTTTACTAAAGTGCAGTACTTACGTAATAATCTGAATAAGTCCTCTATTCATATTGGTACCATTTTAAGGGTACTTGTATTGCCACTGGCATCGTCATTTTATTAAACGATACCCAGCCCTAGAGCAGAATTTAACCAACATAGTCTGAACATACTGAAGACATAAGAACAGTATGATGATTCTTTAAACTCAGGGTTGTTCCTCTTGGATGACTTCTCCATGCAGAAAGGTTTGATGCTGTCACATGATGTCAGAGCATTAAATAGCCTTCACCGTCTTCAGACTGAGTAAAACTCTGTGAATGACACTTAGCCTCTCCGGGGCTGTCACTACAGAGATTAACGAGGAATAATCATGTTTGCTTAAAGCCTCTTATGAAGGTGGAGTGACTTTGTGTTCCCAACAAGTGCCTCATTAGGGTGGAGAGACGGTAAAACTTCCTTTAAAGGCAGGATAAGTCTGCACCAGCGACGCAGCTGAGGTTTAAAGCATCAAGAATTACGGTTGTCTAAAGACTATTTATCTGACTAAAAGGCATTATTAATGTGACACAGGCGTTAATAAGTAACACTTATTCTGTGCTGAAAGTCCCTATATTTGTATTTCAAGTGATGTATTATGGACATTTATTCCTTTTTTAAGAAGCTTTCAGCCATTAAAACCAGAACTGCTCCACCTCTGTCGTCAGCTTAATCTGTATTACTGTGGCATCCCTTCAGTGGAACCTTTACTATGATTCTTATTTTGCATTATCTCCTGGTCAAATGTGACTTAAAACAATTGTTTAATTTAAGTTTCTAAGTTTAGTTGTTCAGTGAAAGTTCCTCTCTTGGGAGGGGCAGCACACATTTAGATCCAAACTCCATCTCCATCTCTTTTTCATCTTATCTCATCTCTTGCGTATTTTTGCTATGCTACTCCTCATTTCCTCTCTGTTTGCGTACCCTCCTCTCTCTCTCTCTGTCTCTCTGTCTCTGTCTCCCGTCCTCCCGCTGTCTGTGCTCTAATCTAGCTGTCAGTCATCTTGTCATGCCGGTTCCAAAGTCTCATTTCCTGGGCAGGAATACATTAGGAGAGGGCTGCTCCGCTATTACCTGCCGAATTACCAGGCTGTCCCTGACAATTAGTTGGGAGACAGGGGACAGCGGGCCGCGGTGGACAAGGCCATCCTGACAACTGGCTGCCCAGCCAGACACTCACACAGAGACACTCACACAGAGACACTCACACAGAGACACTCACACAGAGGGCCTAGAGAGACGAGGCTTTTCCACAAACGTGCATCTCCTTTCCCCCGAGTATTATAAAGGCAGTTTGGCATCTTGACAGCGACCTGACAACAGAACATATCAGGATATCCAAAAAAGAAAATATTCTACCGCAGCCCGTGACAGTTCCCTCTCAGTCCCGCAGATCACGATGTCAGCTGGTCGGTTAAGTTTGGTTCAGGTTCAGGAGAGACACACACTTGCTGATCGGATCGCAGTGACATTTATTATCTATTCACAATCCTACACAGAAGATCCCTGGTGATGTGGAGGACCACCAGGGTGAGATTTCATCCACAAGAAGTTATCTTGGCAATATGTCTCAGTGTTTTGTAAGACTAGCATTGGAAATTGATTGATATTTATAACATATGCACTCTTTATAAACCTTTATGGGGGCCTGTTATGAGCACCTTTTCTTGCTTTTTGTGTTTGTAATTTACCTACATTATTGACGGTATAACCTAAGGAGGTTATACCTTTTTGTTTTCTCGACTTTACAACATCATCTAAAATCAATCATTCCAAAGCAGGGTTGTCATTTTATCTGAAACCAGATTGTTGTAATCCCATTACATCTGTTGCTCCCCGACTTCTGATTTCCATTCTCTCTCCCGGTCTTGTTCTGCCGACGCTGCCCGTAACCTTTGATATCAATTCTTCTCCGAGCCGCGTGTTGATTGCTTGTTTTCTCTGGTGTGAGGTGAGCTGTTCTGATAAGCCCCTTGAGGTTTTCTTTTATGTAACCTGCACAAATTAGTTTCTCTTGTTGTATTTAGTTTTTTCCTCATTGTATTATTTGCCATTTTTTTTTATATATATAAAATATCCATTTGAATATTTCCTTAAATTTCTGGTGGTACTTAAACCAAACGTTATGAAACAGGTTCTGACTGTCCTAGAAAAGACAGTTTTAAAGGACGGATCATTTCCAGCATGTCTGTAGCTGTAGTTGGGGACGCCACATTCAGACACATGCTGTGTTTCATCAAAAGAAGCTTTGGATACATTTTATTTAAACATAAAAATGAGTTTATTTGTAAATGCAGAAGCGTTCTGTGACATTTTAAAGTGTAAAATGAAAGTGTGAGGCTGAAACGTAGCCTACAGTTTCCTCATATGACAGAGGCCTGTTAATTAGACACCATTACATGTTTTAGTGTGAGTATGCAATGCGTCTAAAGAGATGTCCCTGCTGCAGAGCTCAGTGTAAATAAACATAATTAATTAATGTGTTCATTCATTAAGCCCATAAACGTCTGTGTGGTGTGTGTGGAAAATGCAGCACTTTCAGTGGACTCTTGAATGCTTAGCTTACTGCACAATCTTCAAGTTGCTGACAGATGTCTGTGCAATCAATGCATTTCTTAATGTGTTCTTTTTTCATCAGTTTTTTTGCTAATATTTGTCAAACACCGAAGACAAATGTCTGCTCTCTACTCTGCAGGACAATCTCTCAGCTGAGCACATGCACACACAGGGCAGGACATACGTTTCTCTATCATCATGCTCGCGTTGTTTTGAAGTGTGTGGAGAGCAACAATTTGTCCAAAGCAACACCACACACTAACAGATTCATTCATGAACAACAAGAGTCCCCACTAAAACCAAAATCTCGCAAAATGTCTCGTGATCAAACTTGACTTTAGTGTAAACAAGTATGGCGGACGACGAGCAGGAAGAATTAGAGATGTTAGTTTTTACTTTGTACTGAAAATTCACAAAGGATGGATGGATGAAGTCATGGAGACACGTTAAATAAACACTAATCAACAAGTTGCTCCTCCATCTCTGATCTCCATCTTACTACTACTTTATGCTTCACGTTTAGCATTAGCTCATACATTATCCGCGGCTGCCGTGACGGCAGTGGTTTTCCTTCCTTCTTCAGTAAACTTGGTTCTCTATCGGCTGTCGTTCTTTCCCACGTGACTGCGTCATCGGCTGTCCTCGGGGTTCCCCACACACAACAGGAGATCCCATCGGAAATATTGATATTTAATATTTACAATTTGAGATCGGTGCTGTCAGGATGGACTTCAGAGCCGATGTGGGAGCCGAGGGATGTACAAAACACTCTTAACATACCTCACACCAGAGGAACATCCAGAGAGATTATCTTAAGAACCATCAAAAAATCTGGATTTTGCTGACGATTGTCGTGAGGAGGGAATCGGCTGATTCTCGTGTAGCGTGTGCCGCATAAGACACAGCCTGTGAAAATGATTGTATTTCGTAGTTTGTGTCTCTGAAGGGAGCTTCCTAGAGTCCGAACTAAACAGTCCCGTCTTTACCTTTTTAAAGAACAATGAGACATGGGTATGACAGCCCTGTTAGAGGTCTAATAGTCTAGACTTTAGAAGATGAGATCGTCGGTCTGCAGACTTGGTTCCTCCAGCGAGCAGCACATGTTTGCATTGACTTATTGAAGGAGTTGTTTTGCAGCGCTGCCGTCCTTTAGAGTCTGATTAACATTCTCACCCAGCCTTGTTCTGTCAACATGTGACTGTTTGAAGCTGGATCAGACAAAGAGAGCAGGCTGGACATCACACCTTTGATCTGACTGTGCTGCGTGTGCATGAGTATGTGTGTGTGTTAACACTGAGTGTATGAGTGTGTGTGTGTGTGTGTGTGTGTATGTGTTTTCTGCTGTGGCTATTCCACATTAAAGAGACACCCTTGAGAGAGGAAGAGGACAGGTAGAAACTGGCCTTTTGATCCTAACCTTGGATGAAGAGAGGTGGAGAGTGTGTGTCTCTGTGTGTGTGAAGAGATCACTGAAACTGGAAACTGAAGTCTTTTTAAGTGGCAGAAGTGCAAATGAGGAAAAAAAACAACACGGTAGACCATACTTTTAAAAAGAGGAATAAAACAGACATTTAACATTGTGATAGAATCCAGGAAAAAGGCCTCGTCTTTATGCCTTTACATTTCCTGCATTACTTTACCCGCTTGCTTGCTAATGACAATATGTTAACTTATTATTAGGGCTAAATCTTAATCACACATGTTTTATCTGTTCTAAATGAACCTTAAAGGGAGATTTGTCAAGTATTTAATCCTCTTATCAACATGGGAGTGGACAAATATGCTCCTTTATGCAAATGTATGTATATATTTATTATTGTAAATCAATTAACAACACAAATCAATGACAGATATTGATCCAGAAACCCTCACAGGTACTGCATTTAGCATAAAACAATATGCTCCAATCATAACATGGCAAACTGCAGCCCAACAGGCAACAACAGCTGTCAATGTGCTGACTTGACTATGACTTGCCCCAAACTGCATGTGATTATCATAAAGTGGGCATGTCTGTAAAGGGGAGACTCGTGGGTACCCATAGAACCCATTTACATTCACTGATCTGGAGGTCAGAGGTCAAGGGACCCCTTTGAAAATGGCCATGGCAGTTTTTCCTCTCCAAAATTTAGCGCAAGTTTGGAGCGTTATTTAACCTCCTTCACTACAAGCTAGTATGACCTATGATTCCTTAGGTTTTGTAGTTTCATATGTCAGTATCTTCACTCTAGCTTTAAAACTGAGTCCACTACAATCTCCGAAAGATTGATTGCGTTCAAGAAATTAGTGTCGTAAAAACAAATTTGCGTTAACGTGTTATTATCACGTTAACTTTAACAGCCCTACTCATTATGCACCGAAAGAAATGAACTTCCATGGCCTCCGCCATTTCTGACTACGTCAACAAACACGTCACGACTCGAGAACTCTGAGCTTTCAGAAAGTTTCTACTTAGGAGGCTGTAAATACCACAGGAGGGAGCGTTGTCCATGTCTGCTGTGAAGAAAAGGGCCTATGGAGATGGAGTACAGGTTGACATATGAGCGACTTCCTGGAAGCAGTTGAGTGCCTTGCTTTAAGGCACTTAGACGTCTGCATTTTCCCACATTTTCTTCAGCGAGGGGAAGTCTATTTTTGTGTTTCAAAGGCACCGAGACAACCGAGGGCCAAAAGTATAAGACTGCTCAGAGAGAGAGTGAGAGCGGAGGTCATTTTCACCCAGCCATATCCAATTGGCACTCTCAGTCAGTCGGAATCCATTCCCTTAACATCAGCTTCGAAATACATCATACTGCTGCGTGTACACACATACCGACTCCATTTCCACTGGAAACATTGTCGAGGTGAGTGTGTGTGTGTGTGGGGGGACACCATTTGTACTGGTTTTGTTGTCAGCAAGGGAAATAAGCATTTTCATCATGTTGTTGTCCCATTCCGTTTTAAAATGATATCAGGACGTCATTAAGAGCCGACCCATTCTATTCTGTTCTATTGCATTCAATCCCCAGACATCACGGAGATTGATGGTACAAACATTAGATCCCGTCTCTCCCGGATCCAAATTACACTTCAGGTAAAGCAAAGGCAATGGGGTCAGCTTGTAATCTGCTAAAGCATAATCACTCTCATGCATAATAGAACGGTCCCGCGGTGTAATAATAACGCAGACATGGAGATAGCAAGTTGCCGGGGCGATCGCTTATTTGCTGCAGACATTTTCCATTTGACGTTTCAGCTGTTTAACGGATGCTTTTATCCGGAGCTACTTACAGTAAGGACACGGGCTGGAAACAAACCCGCCTGACGCTGCACCTTCCAGCTAGAACTTCTTCATGCTTTTACTTTCTTCTTCTTTACATTTCCTGCAGCTGATGGAGTCGTTCAGAAACACAATAATGGCACATGTCATTCCGTGTGTCAGGAGTACATATTTTAGCGTTTCCACATGTCATTTGTACGCCGCTTTTCGCGTGTCATTTTTACGCCACACAAACGTCCACAGTTAGGTTCAGGTAAGAAAACCACTTGGGGTAAGGGAAAACGTACGTAAACTACGTAAAACATGTACGGAAACATGTATGGAAAACACGTCACACATGTGACAAACATCCCTAACGTAACTTACAAGTCACCTGGTTAAAAGTCCAGTATTTGTTGGACCCATCCCAGGACGTCCCGTCGCCCCGGGGCGAAACAAATCTGATCGGGGAGGATTAAAATTAATTTTGGGAATAATTTGGGACGAGAGTTGAAAGAAAAATACCCGTTACATTAGAATGAACAGTGGTGAAAATGATGCGCAGTGTTATTATTAAACCTCCTTGACAACATAAACACACACATGCACGCATACTGTCAGTGCCCGTCACATACACACACAGCACGTACCGACGGCCTGTGATTTCACGACAGCCGCAGCATCCAGGGGGATTTATTCCCAAGTCAATGTGGTAAACTTTCTAGTAATAACGTTACCGGTTAGCGCTCACTAACGAGTCACGGTGAGTGAGCGAGGAGTCAAAACTCTGCAATGGCTCTAATTAGCAGGGCCGGTTCTAGCTTATAAGGGGGCCATATGCAGAATCTTGTTTTTTGACCAAATGCTACTTTTTACACATAGAAAATATTTTAATTTAACTTATTCCATTAAACCACTTTTGATGTTGGTGATCTTTTTAATACTACGTCATTAACTCTAACTGTAGCATTTATACACGGATGTGTTTACATTACAGTCAGTGCAGGATACATGGCGTACAAAAGACACGCGGAAATCAAGAAAGGCGTACTTATTGTGCGCTAAATGCTTTTATCGTAGCATTTATACGCCTTTTTGTGTGAACGGACTGGGCTGTCCTTCTGAGCTGTGGGGGGGTGATACTTGTGGTCCTCAGCTGTATGAAAAAAGAAAGCTAAAAGAGACTTTAAAAGTGAAAGAAGCTGAAAGGAGTCCCATTATGTTCAAGAGCAAAACCCTGCTGCACATTACTGAAAGTGTTTGTGAATAGTCCACTCTGTATTTGACTGATGGCTGCCCCCACAGAGACCTACTGGCTAAGAAGAAACAAGCAAAGTAAGGTGAGCTCGCGCGCGCGCGCGTGCGGTACTAGCGCGCTTTCCCTCAGAGCCATTTCAGTGTGATAATTGCAACCCTCAGACTCAGACTGATTTCCACTTGTCTGCCCTGAATTTCAATATAGCTGCTCTTTAACGTCAAGGTCCTCTATATGACTAAGTGAAAGAGAGGGAGAGAAGGGCACAAAGAGAGGCGAGCTAAAACTTAAGAGACTATCGT
Source organism: Sebastes umbrosus (assembly GCF_015220745.1). Taxonomy (NCBI): domain Eukaryota; kingdom Metazoa; phylum Chordata; class Actinopteri; order Perciformes; family Sebastidae; genus Sebastes; species Sebastes umbrosus. Next base: position 1,611,066 of record NC_051278.1, read on the forward strand.
CTAGATTGCCTGTCTGCCCTCTTTCAAGCTCCTTCTGTCTTGTCGGAATAGACGGTCGGGAAGTCAAAGTCAGCTGGCGTGGGATTTTATCAAAAGCTTGTTGATTTGAGGGCGAAGGTTAGTTCAAGCTTAGTTCTCATCAGACACATCTCACAAGCATGACAAGTGCATGTTAACACCAAGTTAATTTACAAAGTCAAACCAATGTGTATGTTTTAGCATCACACTGTAGCTATTCAATGCTCGCCATGGGTGGAAGTCATGACATTTATAACAATATTGCAAAAAGAAGAAATTATCATTATCAATCTGGGAACCCATCAGCTATCGGTCTGAAGATAATTTAGCCTCTGTAGGCAACGGATAATATTTGTGTTGTTTCGGTGTAGCCAGCGGATATCTGGGCCAAGATTTCATCTTTCGTGCCGGTCATTAATAGATCTGATTAGCAACTTGAGACGCGAGAATATGGAGTTGAGAGAAGCCGTCTACGACCGGATTGTTTCACAAGTAGTCAGTTTACACTCAGTTAACCCTCTGAGACCCACAATAGACCCCTTTTTGTCTTCTTTAGGGGGCTCCAGGGGGTCTTTAGGGGGAGATAGCAGGTCAACAGTAGATGTCACATAGAAGTGGTGTACATCATCTGAAAGCTGGAACCTGAATATTAATTTGAGATGCAGCTGTGTCAGTGTGACAAGTTGTTCTAGTCATAAATCAGAAATAAACTTTAAAATGAATTGTGAGAGTGTATAAGGGTTTAGAACATAATGAAATAAGTATATTATGTTCATCCCCATGCTCTATTATGTCTCATAAGTTGCTGCAGCATATTTTTGGGGTTGAGACCATTTGTTGCACAGTTTGGTGCTAAATTTAAAAACATTTTACCACTGGAGAATTGATAAAAATGATCAATAATCCCTCCAAAATACCACATTAAGATACGAAGACCATGAGGAACACCATAGAAAAAGCCATGCTGTGATTTGGCTTCAAAAACTTCTGACATTTGGAGATTTCTGCAAGAATTGTATCCCACTGTAGCTCTAAAACTGAACCTGCTACAGCCTCTGAAAGACAGTAGAGTTGGTCAGGATCGCCCGCGATCTTGCGGGTCTCAAGGGGTTGTGATTGGTCAATACTACTCTACAGACTACTACGCTTCCAGTACCAAAATGTTTTTTTCTCGTTGCCAATCTCGTATAGAGTTTATATCATTATCAACTATGTCCTGAAGAGAAAAAAAACATAAACAAATATAAATTTGGTAACAGTTATTGTCTCTTTAATTTCATTCCAACTAAAAAGACCATCTCGTACAGTAAATGAGTTTTAGTTTAACAACTCTGCGACTATTTTTGTTTTCTGGAGTAGTTATGTCACTGAGAGAGATGTGAGATTTCCTGGCACCAACTCCCCGTTGATCTCTCTGTTTATCAGGGTCATTTAGAGGTCATCCAGTTAGCCTCTCTGCAGGTTCCCAGTCAGCTGGACAACTTATCTCCTCAGTGGTCAGCCGCTCTGCTCCTTAATCAGTAAATCTTTCTGTTATTCACCTTCTCAGTCTCCTCTTCTTACTGGCCTTCAACGGATCCAGTCTCTTTCTCTGTCCCGACTCCCTCCCTCTCTGTTTCCTATCTTCCCTTCTGGCTTTCAACCATTTATTTGCCCTCCAGGAGACTTCAGCTCTCAGATCTCCTTGTAGTTCAGTGTCCCTGCTCCTCCTGTCACATCCTGTCCCCTTTTTCTGTGTCTTTGCCAGTCAGTTCCTCTACCAGACTCTCTCTTTCTCTGGAGTCTGCTTCTATCTGACTCTGTGGCAGCTTTGGTAAAGTTGTGGTGGTGAGTCACAGATGTCCTTATGTACATGAAATGCATTTGGAAATAATTCAGGAGCTCTTCCATAGCTTTAATTTCTCTGTGAATAGGCTTCACTTAGTCAGCCTCCAGTATGTGTCCTTACCAAGAAAAAAATTTCCACAAACAGCTCTCAGACATTTGAAAGATGCCTTATTATTAGAATACAATTGACCTCGTGGAGGATCGGAGACAGTAATCACAGCACATAGAGAATAAAGCAAAAATGTTTCAGAAGGACGGGGGGGAAAGATCATAAACAAGCATCAAACACGGCTGCCTATTCAGATTGGCAAATTGGTCGGGCTTCTTTGTCGCGAGGTTTATCACGTTCAAAGAACGGCACAAATTTCCTGTTAAAGAATACTCTCTGAACTGGTTTTCTTTTCTTGTTTTTCTCAGCTGTTTCTTTTCATGCGGGTGTTAGAGGGAATCAAAGCCGAGTGCTCGGCTCCCAACACAGCGATCAGTGTTTTTCATGGAGACCGTCTTTGATGCTGTAATGAGCCGTGTGTGGTAGGTTATTATTATCCAGAGAGACAGCGAGCAAGGGGAAAGATAGATGGAGAGACATGGAGGGAGAGAGGAGGAGGAGGAGGAAGTGAGAGGAAGCCAGTGGGTGGCATGTTTGGAGCAGTTTATCTGAACTCTGGAGCAGTTAGTTCGACTCGTTTTGAGCAAATGAGCAAAAATGCAATTTTAACGTATAATCATCTCACAGAAACTGCATGAAAGTCGGGCCGGTTTCAACCAAGTTGGATAATAAAAAGTGCTTACAAAGTTCGTATTTAAAGGGACTCTGTAAGAATCAGAGATTGCTTGTTAACAGTGAAACCCATGGTCTGAAATCAACGCCTGCCAAGCGCCAAATGCGGGTCAATTTTTGAGTAAATCTCGGAGGGCTATCTGCCACATTGGCGGGTAAACGTTTGTACCAAAATAGTCATATCATAAACGACTATAAGCTTGGTCTCTACTGCGTTTTGGTGTCATTCACGCTGCTTCTGTCCCCTTTTATCTGTCAGAGTTTGACTCGCACACATGCGGTAGAGAGAGAGAGCGAGAGAGAGAGAGAGAGAGAGAGAGAGAGAGTTAAGTTGTAACGTTACAGATGCAAACATAGCAGCGCAGTGTGAACAGTTTAGTCTATTTGTTGGTGAATAAATGCTACAACTCCTCAAAGGGCTCGAGCTTAAGGACGTCTTGTTGTCCCAGGGCCGAAAACAACAGCGTAAAAATAGATTTTAATAAAAACACCATGTTAACGTTATTATGAACGGCGATGAAAATGACGTTTTGTGTAGCACATAATTCTTTAATGGGGAAGTCAGTGAGGCTTTGTTGCTAGCAGCTTGCTAGTATTAATATTAACCTTAGACTGCTTGATGTCAACGGTAACGTTACAGTTGACGCTCGCTAACGAGTCAGCAGCCGACGTTCGCATTCACAGTGAGTGAGCTGATGATAACGGTACGTTAACTAAGAGGAGTCAAAACTCCAGTCGATGTTGATCCTAGTGTTAACTTTTCCTGCTTCAGCCTCCAGACCCCGCGGTCAGAAGGACCAGGGGAGACACCGGAGTTTTGGTCTCCTGGGTCGGAGTCGATAACGTTACTCACTCCGGAGTTAACCCCCGCCGTCACTCCACTCAGCAGCAGAGAAATAAGACGCATTCAGCACAAACTGCCACTTCCACCGTACATCCACTGATATTCTCAAAGCTAAACTAACTCTCTTCTGCTCCGCTACTCGCCCGTTTTCTAACACTCGCTGTCGCTCTCTCTCTTGCTTCACCACTCACTTCCCACGTACACACACACTCTTCGCACTAGCTCTGCTATTCTCCCACAACACTAGTTTTCACCCCGACGTCGGTCACATTCCTGATTTGCCAGACGAGCTTTACTACATATGACTTTTGTTCTTTTTACCTTTAATTATTCAGGGGGAGGTTCACTGAGAGCAATGCTCTCTTTTTCAGGAACACCCTGAACACATTCACACCTGGATGCTGCCCAGTACAACCACAGGCTGATTTGCCGGCCACTGAGCAGCTCCACTGTTTGTGTGAGTTTGTGTTGGATTCTGAGTTGTGGTGGAGGCCTGTTGTTTGTTGGTGTTAGCGGACTCCATTTTTAACCGAACGTTAGCTACGACTAAGGCACTCGTGAGCGTGCACAACGTCACATTCATTGGATTTTCATGGAAAAAAACGGGCCCGAGGTTTTCACATTACAAGTAGTCTACAGGCTGAGAGAGGAATCCCAGAAAGTCATGAAAGGTCTCATTTTTTCCAACCAGTTCACAGAAAAAAGTTACATACAGTCCCTTTAATGATTTATCAGTGTGTTCTTATTTGATGAAAGACCATATAATAAAAATAATGGCTAGTCCAAAACCAGAGCTGTCCATGTGTATTTTGTCCACAGGCCCTGGTTTGCTTTGTACTGGTCAGTGTGAACAACAATGTAAACTTTATTATGGTTCACATAAAGGAAAACACGCAGTGGGGGTGAGAGTCTTTTAGCAGCAGCGGAGCGTGATGATCCCAGTAAGCTTTAAGAAGAGAAATAGAGGACAGAAAAGAGAGAGAGAGAGAGAGAGAGAGTTGACACTTAGGGAGAGATTGAGACAGAAATATTGATGTAGAGATAAACAGAGGAAGGGAAAGACTGAGACTGCAACAACTGCCTCCAAAGTGATAAATAGCTCTGCACTTGAAAAGAACTGAGGAAGGTTTGTTCAGTGTTAAAGGAACAGTGTGTAGCATTCAGGAGGTTTATTAGCAGAAATGGAATATAATATTCACAACTATGTTTTCTTTCGTGTACCTGAAACTAAGAATTGTTGTGTTTTCATTAGCTTAGAATGAGTCCTTCATATCTACATACTAGGGGTGTAATGATTCATCTACTACATCGATGTATCCATTTATATTCCTACGATCCAACTACATCGATAGGTACTCGGCAAGTTGTCCTTCACGGGAGACGGATATCTATATAAAATCGATTTGAAACGCAAAAATCAATTGTATTGATACTAAGGATTTGCACCTCGTATTTAAGGACGACAAACGTTTATGCAAGTGTTTTTTTAGCACTTGTATTGGTAAAGAAATGTTAAACGTTACTCCGGTTCACTCTCCAGACATGCGCCAGCTTGCCAGCTCTGCCCTCTGCAGCGCGAGCACGCTTCCATGGCGTGCATGCAGACGAACGGCGCACTGGACTCCTCGCTCTGCCACCCGGTAGAGGAGCCGCTTGTTGTAAAAACGTATCGCTAAACCCCGACTACATAGGGAGCGGGTCCTCTTCACAGAGTCCGCCATGTTGCTTCTCCATGTTTCTACAGTAGCCCAGAACAGACAAACTAAACTCTTGCTCTAGAGAGAGACTTTCACGTTTTTTACGTGACCTGAAGGCCACTGTAGTTCTGGTGAAACTGCCGTAACGCGAGCTGCAGAGTGCAACAGCCAGCGTCTTACTCCTGTTGCTCCTAAAGTAGAGATATTATGGTATGGACGGCCTCTGAGCGAGGCCAACGACGTTACCACGGTTTTGCACTTGGCGGCTCACTTTACCGCACTCTTAGAAAGGGAGGAGTGAGCGGAGGGGTACTCGGTTGGTTGCAATCTGCAACCACACCACTAGATGCCACCAAATGCTACACATTTCACACACATTTTCACTGACAAGAAAAACGAAATCCAAGCCAGAGGAGTGTTCAGCGTTTTTACAGTCCTTCAGGAAAATTCAGTTGCATTACCTGTCATTTGGAGACACCAGAGTGTGAAGTTGCCAAGTGTGTCCGTGATAACATTGCAGCAGTATGACATTTTTGTCTCGTCATCGCTGTTGTCTGGTAGAAGCATCTATTTTGAAATCTCTGTGTAACAAACAAAAGGTAATACCCCGTGGGACCCTGTTGATAAGAGGATCGCTGTGTGACATTTATAGAGGAATTAATTATTCAGTCAACATGTATTCACAATTTGACAAGTGTCCAAATGATAGGTTTTTGTACTTGTTGAGGTCGTCCTGCAAAACTTCAGAATATTACAGATTAAAAAAATGAAAGGAGCAATCGCGCTACCTTCTTTTTTTTTATAGACTGACAAATCAATACATCACAAGCAAATAAGGATGCAGATTCATGCATGAGACCGTTGTAAGTCAAGAGCTGTTCAGTGTGAAAGTAGTCAAAGTAAGTAGTCTGCCCTTTTTCTCGCGCTGCAAGGTTGCGGTAATTAGGGGTGTTTTTCACCAAAAAAAAGCAGGCGGTGTTATTATTCCAATTGGAGTGCTGAAAAATCACCCAGTAGCACTTTACAACATTATGCAGAGTAGGAAGAGGACAGGGAGCACGAAAGAGGCTTATCTGAATAAAAAGCTCTTATCATGTTGTTTCCGCCTCTCCAAGCCATCGCCGTATCCCCAAGGTCAACAGCTAAATAAATGTCTTTATGAGGGGGATGTTTGCCAGTTTTCTGCAGAAACCTTGTCCAATTATGCATTTTTTAACTCTGTCAAGTAACATGCCACCCTTATCCACACCTGCTGCACACGCACATTTTAGGGATTTAGGTAATGTACTTGTTTTAAATGATTGTTTTAAATCCGGTTTGGCAAAGCATACAACAATGAGCAAGGATTTGTTCTCCCTATCGTCCTCATCAATCTGTCCTCTCTCATGCTACAGATGTCTTCACAAAACAAGCGCACACACACACACACCCATGCCGTGCTATAAACACATGCATTCACACACACAATATACACAGGCTCCCCTCCTCCCGGTAATCTCTCCTTTTAGCGTCTCCTCTCCGTCCTATTATGTGGGGATTTTCCTTCTGACGGGAATTCCAGCGGCAGCCGAACTGAGAGGCCGTCTAATTAGCCATAGATGGACGACTTCCAATACGAGTAAATGAGCAAAGATCTGCCAGTAGGACAAATCATTTTAACCCTGACAAGAAAAGGGGGACATCTCGTAGTGCACAATCACAATCACAATCACAATCACAGGCAACAAGCGCCGTACATAAGAGAGAAAACACATCGGCTTTGAGGCTGCATTTGCATTTGGGAGAGAAAAAAACAACATGTTGTTTTTTCTCTCTTTGTGGTTCAAATGTGGTCTTTTCATGGCCGTCCAAGCAGGTTAGGACGACCGGGAAGATTTGTGCTGATTTTTCTTTTTTCTGTTGCCACCACAATTCATCAGGACCAGGTTTAGATTTAAAGAAATCAAACGAGGACTTTTGCAGCAGTGTAACACATCCGTTGGAGTTTGTCTCGCTTAGTAAACAACGGGTGGGAAACGCTGGTTGTGTTTGTGAGCTGAACACAGTCGGACATTCAAACACAGTTTTTGAATGCCATGACTATTGAAAATGTGACACTTCAGTATAATAAATGCACCAGTAATGTACTATCTTATTATAGAAGAGCTACATTTTTAATTTCTTCTAAAGCTATGCCAACATTATTTTAAAGTTGAGCCTTGGAAAACAGGAATGTTGCATCGCAGCGGAATCAAATCATGTGGTAATTTATACTTAGTAAACGTTTGATACTAGACCATCAACGTTTAATTAATAGAAACTAATCAAAATGCTATATGCATTTGTTATGATGGTAAAAAACAACAACTTATGGTACTTGATTCTGTGAAAACATGTTGCATTATTATGATTATTGGATATAAATGTATGATCTCATGAATCCTACTTGTTCAATTTTAACAGGATTTTCTTGTAGAATGATTTTGATGTAGCCTATAGTGCTAGTTTATTTGAATGTTTTACATGTTTAAAATGCAGCAAATGTAAATTGATAGTATAACACTACATTCCTTTTGGCTCCCTATGGCTGTCCATCCATCAATATTACTTCCACTTCGTAACTCGGCTTATGTGAAAAATAAAATTAATAGGACTGTCAAAGTTTACGCGATAACGCAAATTTGTTTTAACGACAGTAATTTCTTTAGGTTGTAGTGGAGAGTGAAGATACTTGTGTCATATGAAACTAGGAAACCTAATAAATCCATTGGTACCAACCATGTCAGGCGCAATTTACTGCCGAGTCAAATGAAGGAGATCACAGTTCAGTAGAGGTGGAAGGGGAAGATGCACACGGACAAACAGTTGTGTTTGTTTATTAGAAAGTTGATGTGTTTTTGGGGAAGACGAGTAGGGGTGGGAGAAGATATTAATAAGCAATATATTGTATTACTTCCTCTTGCAATACGTAATCGATAAACTGGCGCTAAATATTGATATTTTTACTAGAATATTTAGCCGCTCAATACGGCCGTGTTGGGACGTCTGAAAAGAAACTACCGTAGTTAGCTACGCTAGCATCGTTAGCCCAGAAAAGAACTTCGTCGGTCGAGGAAAGTCCGACTCTACGTCCCATAAACACGTTACTACTAGAGCTGTCAAAGTTATCGCGATAATAGCGCATTAAGGCAACTCGCAATTTTTGGGTATTAGATAGGTATCATAGTAAACTATAGAACCTGATGAATCCATCGGTACCAACCATGTCAGACTAGCTGGTCAGGAAGGAGGTTAAATAACACTCCAAACTTATGCTAAATCTTTGTGAGGAAAAACTGTCATGTCCATTTTCAAAGGGGTCCCTTGACCTCTGACCTCCAGATCAGTGAACGTAAATGTGTTCTATGGGTACCCACGAGTCTCCCCTTTACAGACATGCCCACTTTATGATAATCACATGCAGTTTGGGGCAAGTCAGAGTTGATAAGAGTTTTAAATACTTGACAAATCTCCCTTTAAGGTACATTTAGAACAGATAAAAAAAATTGCGATTAATATATATATATATTCAAGCTTCCAGAAACATGAATTAGAAATGTTGGTCTTGTGTTTGAATTGTAAAGCATGTCCCAGTGTCTTGGCAGTCACTCTGCGTGGTCTCTGGGACTGAAGACATGTCCCTGCAGGAGTTTTATTGGTTTCCAAATCAACCGTAAACTAAGACACTGAGTTTCTGGCAGGAAACCAACACTGCAGTAACGTCACTCGTGCTTTCTTAGGTGACGGAAAATCCTTCTAGAAAAGTTGAATTAAAGCAGAATTAGCAGACTGAGAGCCATCAGAGTGATCCTTTAAGAGAACCAGAAGCTGTTAGTGGTCCTTTGGCCCCGATCCACTTCTCTAAAGCACTGTTTAATACCCCCTCGCTCCACCTATATCCATCTATCTTTCACTATATTCCCCTTTCTCTCTCTGCCTGCCTTTACACCCCTACCTTCCTTTATGACTCCCTCTATCCCTCCACTCATCTATTACTTTATCCTCCATTCAGCCGTCCTTTGACCTCTGTCCATACTCCCGTCCATGCATCCATGATGGAGTGTACAAAGCCTTGAATCTTAGGGATTACCTCGATAGATTTCCTCTCCTCCCTTACTCTATTTCCCTCCCTTCATGCCTCTTTTTTTTATTTTTCTCTGTACCATTTGCCCCGACATCTCATTTTCTCTCTCCATCTCTCTCTCTGCCCCTCAGTGAGTAATCCCTCGGTCCTGGGTGGGATTGTAGGGCAGATAGAGAAGACTCACAGAGCCTTTTGTTTACTCTTAGTGAGGTAATCTATGCTGTGATGTGCTGAGTTTTTCTGTGGCTAAAACGACTGGACGGAAGGCTTACTGAGGGAAAAACCACTCATGGGAGAGGAAAGGAAGATGGCATGAGAGAGCAAGAGATGAAAACGCCAAGTTGGGTCAATATACTGTCAGGACACTCAATACAAAGACATTCATTCATGCAGTTACTGAATTGAAATACTGGCTTCTCTGACAACACACAATACTACAGCCAGCATGTTCTCCTTCAAAATGTCCATTCTGGTCCGGGACGTGTGTTTTTCTCTTTGCCCGTGTGATCCCGTCCACTTTCCATTTCGACACCCCGTCGCCACATACTGTATGAAACTAATGTGCACGCATACACAGCCTTCTGCAGCCATGGAAGCAAGCTAACGGACCGGATCAACAGAGATAAAGTTGACGTTAGATTCTACCTGACCTGAAACGCCTCGGCACATCTCTCTGTGGTCCGTGTGCAGCTGGGTGGCTAACGCCGTTTTAATTATCAAAATAGAAAGAATGATTATTACAATTGTTACAGACAATAAACAAAACAAACAGACATACAAATGTGATGGAAAGTATTGTAACAAGAAGCATTTCTCTGCAACTCAAATGAAGATGTTGACAGAAAACCGTTGTGACTGAAAGGAGATGATTGTTTCTGTTTGTATGTATAGAGCATCAGAGTGCAAGCTGGCTGTTTGTTCATATATACACCCACCAGCCGAAGCAGACAGACTCATACTGCAGGTCTCTCCGGCTCCAGGCTCTTGACATTAAAGAAGTCTGGTGGTGTTGAAGTGAAATTTGCCCAGGGATATGAAACTTTGATAGATGTAAACTGAAAGTTGGTTCAGCAACTGCACGGCCTTCTTTCATTCCACATTTATTCAGAAAACTGATGTTGGTGGATTGTTGATGGGAAGTGTAAGAGCAGCCGGGATTTTTTCCATTTTGATAGTTAAAAGCAAAGACAGCCCCGAATGTGGTGTTATCATCCTATAGGCAGGATTCACAGTATGATGATGTCTGAGTGAACACAACTGTCAATCATCTGTAGTACAGTTCTAAGGCCCAGACAAACCAACCCGACATCAAGGAACTAGCGGCCATTGAGTCGCCTCATGTCGCCTTTGTCTTGGCCAAAACGTTGTACTTGAACACACCGCAAAGACTACAGCCGACGGCCAGTTACCACGTACGTTCTACGTGAGAGGAAATAACTCTCCACACCAGCTGGAATATCGAGGACGGTGGATATACAAGCCGTTGTTATGATGCGTACATGAAACAAAGCAGCGTTTTGCCGGCCATTTTCACACCACTCTCACTCACCACTTAGCTTCATTCCAGATGTTCATGTCGCTGTGAAAATATCCGTGTGTTGGAACGATCAGATGAGGTGAAGATGAAACATGAGAAGAGCCTTCTGTGTTTTTCCTCTTGATTTAACTTGTTGGCTCGCTGCTTTCCTCACGTCCGTTTCTCTTCTCGTGCACTGATTTGTTTAAGCTTAACAGCCAATCAGAGTGATTTCTCTCACCGACGGGCGCAAAACCTCCGACACAGGTGGACTAGAGCCGACGGTGCAGGACACGCCGCAAAAACTACACCGACAGATGCTCACCGACGACCCTACACTGTCCCACCGCCGACCGTCAGCTTGATGTGTCAGAGCCTTTACTTGATGCCTTTAACTTTGAGCTGGCTGTGATCGGCCCCAGAAAAACATTATTTTATTATTAATATCTAACCAACAGTGTCAGGAAGCACAACAACTAATGGACAAACAAACTGATTGATTAGGAAACGTGGGGAGATTCTGTTAATGGATAAATGTTGCTTCTTTCTCCCTCACTTACACTCACACACACATGAGCAAACACAGACCAACAAACACACACAATGGATTAGACAAACACATGTACACACTCTACACTTTGGTGTGGAGATGCACACAAACACACACTCACTCACACACCCACACAGATTTCTGACGTTAATCTTGCACATGTTGGCTGTGATCGATGGACGTTCGTGCTAATGGTTATAAATGCATTAGCACCAAGACCTAATCAGCCAGACACATGCGCACAAGCACATTTATGCACATAGTTGAGCAGACACACACACACACACACACACACACACACACACACACACACACACACACACACACACACACACACACACACACGCGCACACACACACACACACACACACACACACCCTCTAATCGTAATCTACTTGAGAGTGGGGCGTTCTTCCGATTCAATTTCCTGTTGAGTTTCATTTCATTATTAAGTCATGAGCCGCCATGTTTACCGACCCACGTGCCAGCGCTCCATCACATACCGAGGCAGAGTGGGATCATTTGTCAAAAAGAAACAAAAAGCAGATTCAGTAGGCTACTCATTAAAATTCGGTTTTAGTTGTAATTTATCAACGTGAATGGTAATGCAGACCAAAAAACAATGAATACACTTAAATGTAAAATGAATCTCCAGCCATGTTTCCTCAGCCTGGTACGGAGTTTACAAGGTCTCCAGCAGTAGGTAATGGTGCATATAGAAGGAAGTGTTCTCACTGCTAAGCTTGTCCTTAAACTGATCTATGAGCAACTCATGGTTTCATGTTTTTACTCTCAGGAGACTGAGAGACATACATGTGTGATGTGATATTGCTTACTTGCTGTAACGGACATTTCTGTTTTATTTTGATAGTGAGAGAGAGACAGGAAAGGAAGGGAGAGAGAGAGAGGATGACATGCAGCAAAGGACCCTGGGACTCTAACCCAGGTCGCTGCAGCAAGGACTCAGCCTTAAAGCTGGGGACACACTAAACCCACATCAGAGAACTAGCGACGACGAAGGCCCCCCCTGTTGAGTCGCCTCACGTTGCCTTTGTCTTGGCCAAAAAGTTGCACTCGAACACACCACAAAGACGACGTCAGTAAGCAATTAGCGCGTACGTCCTGCGCCTGCATGAAAGGAAATAACTCTCCACACCAGCAGGTGGCGGTAGTCTGTATTCATCATTTAAAAAAGGGGAACGGGAAGAGCGAGGACGGCGGATATACAAGCCGTTGTTATGATACGTACATGAAACAAAGCGGCGTCTGCCGACCGTTTTCACACCACTCTCACCCACCACTTAGCTCCATTCCAGATGTTCATGTCGTTGTGAAAACATCTGTGTGTTGGAATGATCAGATGAGATGAAGATGAAACATGAGAAGAGCCTTCTGTGCTTTTCCTCTTGATTTAACTTGTTTTCTTACTTTCCTCACTTCCGTTTCTCTTCTCGTGCACTGAAGCTGAACCGCCAGTCAGAGGGATTTCTTTGCTGATTCAGCATGTTGAATCCCTCCAACGCGGGCAGACGAGAGCCGCCAGTGTGGGAGACACTAGGGATGTTAATAATTAACCGTTTAAACGGCATTAAGCATTTTAATCGATTAACGCTATCGGTTAAAATGGTTAAAAGAAATGTGTAATAATGAATTAAAAAGCTGAGAAAAACTCGTCACTTAAAGGAGAGAAGCTGGTCCACCTTAAGAGTCCACCTTAAGAGAGTCTGAGCCGGCGTTACAGATGGAGGAAGTTGGCTCCCGTCTATAGTTCGCTTGAGCGGAGGAGTTGTAGCCTCGTAGTATTTATTTACCGACAAATAAAGTGTACACACACCGTCTGCTACACCTACGTTCACAGCTATAACGCCACCGACACACACACGGTCTGTCGGACACTCGCTGAAGTTACGCCGCGCTGACAGACCGTATGTGTGTGACTACGGGGAGCACGAAGCTACCAGCAGAGCTACAGATACTAACGTAGCACAAACACACTGTTTGTTGGACAATTGCTATCATTAATCCGGACACACAGCTGACAACCTGCTAAACTAAACTAAATGTGCGGTGGAGACTTTTACTGTGAAAGTGGCTGCATGTCTGCGACACTACACGCAGCATCGGAGCTGCTAAGTTAACGCTCCCGGACGCTGAACTGGAGACTCAGTTGTCTGTTGTGCTCATACACTGCAGCTAGAGCTGCATGCGAGGCACAAATCTTGTCGGTTAACGGTTAATAATCGGTTAACGAGGGTCGGTTATCGGTTAAGAACATTTTTCAAAATTAGCATCCCTAGGAGACACCGAAAAAACCCAGCCGACGGACGCTCACCGACGGCCACAAACTGTCCGACGGCCGTCCGATGGCTTGGTGTGTCAGGGCCTTGATGGTACATGCTCTACCTGGTGAGCTACCGGGCGCCTTTACTTTAGTTTCTATCTAAAGTAGAGTGCTGGGCTGGCCTCGAAAGGTCCACGTCTTCTCTGGAAAATGCAGACGGTGACTGTAATGACTTAACCTGAGATGTCGCCGTCTTTTCCAACCGGAATGATCATCATGTGATGCATTAACATATTCTATTTTGTGATGGAGGAATCTAAACTCCACATCATTTTTGTCTAAATTGTGTTGATAAAAAACATCCACTAATCAACCATCTACAGATCAAAACATGTTCAGATTTCATTGGTAAGTGTTATGGTATTTCTCTCAACACATTTTTAAGATGCTGTCATGGTCAGTTTCTCTACGACATCCATCACACTGCATAGATACCCAGATACCACTGTGTGTCAAGACATTTACCATCCCATGAAGAGATTAGTAACAGCATGTGTTCACAGATTGTAAACCATAAAACATGTACAAATATAAATCCAGTATTTTTCAAATGTTCAGAATCAACCGGGCTTTGCTGAGAATGAATACAGTGATTTCCTCCCCAGCCCCCCCCCTCCTGCGGCAAAGCTGGATTTTTAATATCAGACTTTTGTTTGCATATGTAATGCCATCTAAGCTCATTGTGGAAACTTCAGATTAATTTCTGAGGCTAAGATGAGGCTTGAATTATAACGGAGAGCAGACGGGAGCGTAGAGAGAGATAAAGAGGGAGAGAAACAAAGCAGACGCGAAAACCAATAAAAGGACAGACAGGCCACGGGACAGAGACGGGCATTATCAGAGGAGTATTACTGTACCTCGCAGGCTTACAGGCACACGCCGCTCTGACAGCTCTCCTTATTGATAGAACAACAAACTCAGCTCTCTGCCAAAAAGAAAAGGTCACATTATACAACTCATGGTTTAGGAGGCGAATATGTCACCTCCAAAAGTACACTGAGAATGTCAGGATATCATTCCCACTTCATAGTTAGAACAGCGTTTCTTTATAGAGCCACTGTCTCCACAGCGGTGTGGACACTGTGAGGCGGGACCTTACAACTGTGGAATTTGTAATAAGATTATAAAATTGGTAATATTAATGGAGAAATAATACATGTGATTATGCCTAAAAAATAAAATGCCTATTATTTGATTATATTTATTCATTTTTTATCTGTTCAAAATGTACCTTAAAGGGAAATGTAATACTCGTTGTACATGTGAGTGGGCAAATATGATGCTTTATGCAAATGTATGTATATATTTTTTATTAGTAATGAATTAACAACACAAAACAATGACAGATATTGTCCATAAACCCTCACAGGTACTGCAAACTGCATGTGATTATCATAAAGTGGGCATGTCTGTAAAGGGGAGACTCGTGGGTACCCATAGAACCCATTTACATTCACTGATCTGGAGGTCAGAGGTCAAGGAACCCCTTTGAAAATCGACTTGACAGTTTTTCCTCGACAACATTTAGCGTATGTTTGGAGCGTTATTTAACCTCCTTCATGTCAAGATAACATGACATGGTTGGTATCGATGGATTCTTCAGGTTCTACAGTTTACTATGATGCCAGTATCTAATACCTTAAAAATTACAAGTTGCGTTAAAGAAATGGTGGCGTTAAAAATTTGCCTTAACGCGCTATTACCTCATTAACTTTGACAGCTCTAGGTGTAGCGTGTTTATGGGACCGAGAGTCGGACTTTCCTCGACCAACGAGGTTCTTTTCTGGGCTAAAGATGCTAGCGCAGCTAACTACGGTAGTTTCTTTTCAGCCGTCCCAACACGGCCGTTCAGTGCGCCTGCATATCTAGTAAAAATATCAATATTTGATGCCAGTTTATCGAGCTGGATTTAGCGCCCTGACGCCGTTGGCACCGGTTGCTGATGTCGGCTACTTTTTAATTTGCCAGAACGTGTCATATTGACAAATGCCGGTTCAGCCGGTCGGCATAATATCTGACCAACTTGTACATTGGAACAACAAAACCGGGAATCGACCCAACTCTACTGTTTAGACGACAGTCTTCCCTCCAAACAATAAATAAGAGGGATAGAGGAGAAGGAGAAAACAGAAAGAAAGAGGAGAGAAGGAGGGATGTGGTGGGGGGAAATGAAGAGTTGTTTTTAACCCTTTCCATTATAAGATTAAAGAACAAATATAGATAATATAGAAGAACAATATAAATGAGTCCCTGCGTGTTGTTGTGTATGTTTGTGGAAGTACACGATACATGCATATATGGTGTTGTGTATGTGTAAGAATGCAGTTCGAATGTTTCTGGTGGAGAGATTTAATCCTCTGCTTAAAGCATTAATCATGTTTATTACAAAGCATTAAACATAAATCATGTTAAGAATTACTCAAACATGGAGTCGGGATCTCAGGATGCTATTTAGCAACTAATTGCAATGCCGAGAATCATAAACAAACCAACAGGAAGTTGCACAGTAGGACAGCAAGGTGAAACTAACATTTTGTAATAGTGCAATAGTGTAGCCTATTCTGTCGTTTAGGTATGAGGACGTGTTGGCAGTTTCATGTAGTAAACATTGGCAGTATTAATAATCAATAATTGATCAGCTCATAAAGCTTAAAAATTAAAAATATGAATATATGTTTTCCTTGACCTTTAGTTAAACATTTTTGCAGCGCAAACCCAATAAACAATTTGGTCTTTGTCTGCCTGTTTGTATTCAATAAACTAAGTAATTAATGAATGCATTTACAGGCTTTGCATAAATCAGAAACTTAACATACAAATAAATACATACATGAATAAATAAATACATTTAAATACAATTACTGTCTCCACCATACAGGGCAAGTAAAACAAAGCCTTCGTCATTCTCATATCGGAAAACAGGCTCCATGGAAAAACCTTTATTAGATATTTATTCTTCAGTTGATTTTTATTAACATTTTCAATTAACATTGTTAACGTAAACACATTTATTTTTTATCATTTTTTGAAAGATCGGGTTCATTTTAGGGGTCACATCTTCAAAAGCTTTCCTGCTGCTTTTTCTCCAGCATCTCAACAGCTTCTGGTCTGAGGAGCCAAACGTGTCTCCACATAATAAGCAATGATCCTGTCTCCTGTAACACGGCAACAATTCCCACCAGGTTGATTGAACACATCGCTGCCCTCCGTACGGCACATACTGGTTGAAAAAACAATCATCGTTTCTTTTACATAAAGCCTTAATCTTAGATAATGAATCTGCCTTATGGTTTACTGTAAAGTGAACGTGCAGCAGCCCGGCAGTGACGGATGGCGTCGTAGAGCTTCTCCAGTTGTTCAGCGTGCTGGCTGTATTGTTTTTACTTTAAGATTCACACTTGATTTCATGGTTGATGAGAATATTTCATATAGATGAGTAATGCACTACACTACCGTTGCAGGTCAGATCGGTTAATATCACTATTTGTTATCAAGTAGTAGTGACATGAGGAGGTGTTATATTTTTAATTTGCATTTTTATTGCCTTTATTGTGAAGGGTTGGGTGGTTTATATTCTACTTTTCCTGATGAAATACAAACACATCACCATATATAGGAACTTTTGTGAAGGGTCATGCCACTATTGTAAGGTTCTTATAGTTGTAGTAGACTTTTGTTTAAGAAATGCAACCTGACCGTATTTCACTGCATGCTTAAAGCTTTAGTTTTACGTGTTGTTTCTAGTCATAAAAGGCAGCTGTGTCAGTGAAAAAGTTCAGATAATCCAATTGTAAACAACATACCCAGCAGCAGTAAACAGCAGGTACACAAAGTTGTGCCCAATTTCCCCTGCATGGTATGACTCGACTGAACTCGGACATCGTACATATTGGAGCATTTAGCAGATAAAGAGACAAATATTTTCTTTGGGAGTTGGCGGAGACCAAAACAGAGCTAACAGGAGAGTGGATATTGCCCTACGACGAAATACAACTCTAAATGCATTCTTGGTGTCTGATGGATGTGTAAATAGGCAAGTGTTTGCAAACATGTCCACCACAACAATTTGATGATGTGATAATATGCCAGTGTTGTGTTTACAGTTTGGTACACTGCCCCCAAGAGGCACAAAAATAAATGGATGCACGTTTAACTTCACCCTCTCCAAAGGGAGCTCTTCGTAGATTCCCATCATTTTAAGAACCGCGTTATATTATCATAGAAAAAGCAGCTTTTACCATGTTATCTTATCAACAACCAGTCACATGTTCAGGGTCTCTACAGCACATCTTCACAGAGGATCTTTTCACAACTGATTATGGAGCCTGTGGTTTTTACTTCTCTTTAGTGGGACCTCGCTGCAGCATTTGGCAGCATCGGTCATGCCGTGTTAATTGAGTGCCTTGAGCAGTAGGTGGGTATCTCCGGTTCAGCATGAGTTGGCTCAGGTCTTATCAGTCAAACAGAATGTTTTCAGTGAAAATATGCAGTTCCTCGTCTTCCTCAGCCAACGTACCATGTGGGGTCCCTCAGGGCTCTGGTCTAGTCCCCATCCTGTTCTCCATCTACATGTTCTCTGTTTCCAGTCAGCCCGGTTGCACAAAAAGGCGTGTTGAGTGACACGATAATGCGCAAGGCAAAAGCGTACAATAAGAACGCCGTTCTTGCTCTAGGCGTGTCATTTTTACACCATGAAGTCCGAGGTTGTGTATGATTCAGAGATTATTTTCCTGAAGAACTGCACTGCTGACAGTAAATGTTGGATATCTCAGACCTGAACCAGCATGATACTCAGATTTGTCCTAATATTTAAAAAAAAGACAATTATACTATTGATATTTACAGATGACAAAAGGTCTTTCTTGATTTTAACAACTTCCTTTTTCCTGTCTTGCTCAAACGTTGCTCTCAAACCTCTAACTGGTCTGAATGAAGCATGTTCACCAGTTTCTATTGTGCTTTGTGTCGGTGTACTGGGATGCTTTTATTTTGTTGCCAGATTACATTATTTAATATTATTTATCCACATAAAAATCATGTCAATGTAACTTGGTATATTGGGGAATATGAATACAGAGTTGACATTATATTTTTGTGTTTATTGACTATAGTTTAACCATAAAGACTTTTGAAAGTAAAAAAATGCCACCCTTTTTGTATCTTTGTCATGTTTATAGTTCCTTGGTGATAAAGTACAGCAGGGTAATAAAGATGAAATATATCAAAAGTCATGCAAAAAAATCCATATAAAATATTGCTGAAACATGGATATAAATATTGTTGTTGTCACCGCTCTGGCCTTGTTTCTTGAGGAAACTCCAGCTGTGACTCAGCATAGAGTTGAACCTACGCTCTGAACAACGTGGGTCTGGTTCTGGCTCAGCATGCTCAACACTTGACACTCTCTCATTCTCTCCCAGCAAGCATCCGGCAGACGGCAGCTAGCGGGAGGTGGCCGAGTTCAAAATCAACCCAGTCAACAAGTAGAGGATTTTCATGCTGATATTATGACAGAAAAAAAGAATTATATGAGGATAAACTCACCCCGTGTCACTCTCATATGTCACCAATCTGATGTTCAGTGCATTCAAGTCGTTGCTTTGAGATGAAGTCATGGAGGCTACTTCTTGATGTACTCGCTTCACGCCAACCTCCGTTGTCTATTCCTACTTCAGATTGGGATTTGCTGCATTTCTCAAAATTACTTTGAACAGTCGCTGGTAATGGATGACTACTTTGGTAAATTGGCATCACGGTTTCTTCATCAACATTTATGATAATCAATGAAACAATCATTCTTTAAGTATGAATGCAAACATATTCTGGTTCCAGCTTCATTTTGATTGAACACGTTGGGGTCTAGTAAGAAGCCCGTGCTCTTTGATACTAAACTTAAGTCTTAAAAGCCCAATTTGCTGAAAAGTGTTGATGTTAAATACACCCTTTAAGCAACAAAAGGTACATCACCAGAGTTGTAGCTGCTGTTATAGGGCTTTATTTTTCCTTTGAACGCATTGAACTGTTGGATGGATGAATCATTAGATACTTAAGGCTACAGCCACACTAATATGTTTTCGTTTTAAAACGAAAATGATCTCTGTCCAATCAATCAATCAATCAATCAAGCTTTATTTATATAGCACCTTTCAAACGAGTCAAATGCAATTCAAAGTGCTGGACAGACGACTGACAAAAATATAGTGTTAAAAATGGATTTAGAGACAACCAGGATAAAAGTTCATTGAATAAGAAAGCAATAGAATATGGGTATTTAAGATAATAAAAGATAAATAAAATGCAAGGAAATAAAAATACAAGTAAATACAAATTATGAAACTACACAAAATAAGCAGATTGTATTAAAATAATAACATTTTAATAAAATAAAATAGAATAAAAGAGATAAGACGAGCGTTTTAGGACCGTTTCAGAATGAATCTCCGTCCGTACTAGCGCACCTGAAAACGCATATCCCATGATCATTCACGTACACTGGACATGCGCGTGCCAGTGTAAACAGGAAGCAGTGCTGTTCACAGGAATTGATGTAAAGAGCTTGAGCTTGCCTCCTGCACATGTAGGCGGTAGTAACGTTATAAAGTACAGAATTTAACTGCATAACAGCTGCTAGCAGAGACAACAAGGTCAACAACGCCTGTAACTTGTTATCAATGTTGAAATGAACCGCTGGTGGTCGAGGCCGATGGCGCTTGTTCTCTTCTGGAAAAGGTTCTCGTGATGGGGCGTGACGAATCAGGGAAGGACACGTCATGACCCGATCAAGAAGTGAACGTGGAACGTCGTCGTTTTTAAAGGTCTCCGTTTCTCTCCGTCCAGACTAAAACGCAACGCCGGAGTTTTAAAACGGAGACGAGGTCAGCAGCGTTTTTAAACGTCGGAGTAGTGTGGACGATAGGAATAAACGTAGCGAGAGTTATGCGTTTTAAAACAAAAACATATTAGCGTGGATGTAGCCTAAATTTCACATAATTCAGGTTGCAGCGATGGGTATCATCTGTTGTGTATACTTTGCTTTTTGCACACAAGTATATGTAAAGTTCTCAACATTGAGGCGATTTGATTTATCGACATGCATCAAACATATTTCCTTTTGTCCAATCTTACCTACTGCTCTCTACTACTGTATATACGACCACCAAATAGCAATGAAAAGCCAACACAGAGCGTGCAATAAAATAAGACAGAGAACACGACTGAGTCATCTTAGCTTGGCCACTTCATAAATGTTGTTTCTTCTGAGGAACGCAGCAATAACAAGGCTGTTTGGCTTTTACTGCTGGCAGTAACTTTGAAAGCCACAACAGAGAGAGGCTGACATGCTTTGCTGTGGGAGAGAGAGAGAGAGAGAGAGACTATTCACTGGCACCAATCACAGAAATATTTCATTTGCATGCATTTGTATCCAAGCTAAGAAAAGAAAGGTGAGGGGGCAGACGGAGAAAAAACAGGGTTGAGGAGGCGGATGAACGAGAACAGAATGTGCACTTAATCTTAATTTTAGCCGACCCGTCCTGTGTGCGAGAGGAGAGAATGAACCTGGTTTGTTTCTAATTAAAACCATCGAAGGTGCAGTTTCAAAGCAAATGTGCAGAAGTGAGAGCGAGGAGAAATAAAGAGAACACATATACAAGGTGTTCCTTTACTGAGGCTCTTGTCTTCTCAAACAGGACAGTGTGGACTGCTATCTGGACGTCGCTTGTCTAATAAAGGTCTTTTTTTTTGGCTGCCTTCGTATCCATTCTTGGCAATTCAGTCAACACCGACTCAAATAGCCAAAGAAGTTACCCTTATCTGCAGCCAAAATCATTACTTTGAGTGATTGCGATGTTGGATTGATTAAAGTAATACAAGCAATTTGCTTGATTGTATACATTTTTGTTTGAACTCAAACACACAGAAACTTGTGGGCTCAGCATCTTGTTTCCAGCTGCAGTGGTGCGTGTTGGAGATTTTTTCCCCCACACTCTTAAAGGGTTCCTGCTGATGCTGAGTACTTATCCGATACCGCTGATGTGTTTTTTCCTCCTGGTGTTCGTACACCAACATCCTGTTGATGCTTGTTCAAATTTAACTGATATTGTTTACAAGGTTTTACATAATTGTTTCAACCTTATAAAGAAACCATCATATTCAACTTCTCTAGTGTAACACATTTAGTTCATGTTGTAGGATTACTGGTATTGTGGACAAATACAGACCTGCAAACAGCACTTAGCTGCTGGGAACAACAACCGGAGCCGACGCAGCATTCACTGTCCTATACAGTAGTGTGTCCTCACAGAAAGGAAGGGAAGTGGCTTCACCGCGAGTAATTACATGCTTGCACATCTCTACCAATTTTATTTTATTTTTTTAACTCCGTAGCTCAGAGTTTAGATGTAACGTCAGTCCTACTTTGTTCTTATCTATAGATATTGTTTTTACACCTGACCTACCGACCCGTTCTCACTCCCAGCACGTCGAATACCGCTGTGTGGTCAGTGCCCCTCGGCATCGGAAACCGACGCACGGAGGCCCCCTTTAACAACAATATGTGACGAACCGAGTTTTCAACTAACCAATATAAACCCACCCGCGGTGTTATTAGACGGTTGGAGCAGGTGACGTAGTATAAATAGCGTGAGAGTCCGTTCAGGACGAAGGGATGGGTTGGTGCATGGGTCAAACAAACACAGCTTTCAACCAGGAGACTGGTATTGGTGTCCCGTGTGAAACTAAAAGTAACTTTGACTTATTTTGTCACGTCAGTCTTTAGTCAAGTGATTCGTTAGTCAACCACGATGGTTTCCCAATCCTAACTAAGTGGTTGTGTTGCCTAAACTTAACTTCCTGTGAAGTTTATTTTGAAAGGACACTATACCGTCCCTGGTCCGTCCAAAAGTAACGCAAGCGACGGTATTTGACGAGTTAGGAGTGAGAATGTGTCGGACCTACAATTATGATAAATATACAGTACACAGCCTACATGACAAGTCTCATTTGTTTCCTGCAAAACTCCGTGTAATGCCTTTGTTCATAATCTGATGTGAAAATATCAGATCGAAAAATGTGTGTCCTGGTCAAAGTTCAGATATAAAACCCTTGTGTCTCTCCTGCCTGGCTGCAAACAAAAACATTTCTGCATGTCATCACATGACTTTTTGACCGTGTCAGGATGCAGACCCTGACGACATTCAGAAGAGCGTCAACGTTTATTTCCTGGATTTGCACATCCAAGGTGACTGCTTCCTTCGTCTGGTGTGTGCTATGTGGTGTCAAATAACAAGTATCATATATCACCCTTGAGGCTTATTAGTAGTCAGTGAAGTTTCAGAATGGCTTCCAGACTTAACGGTGTATTCAGAAGTGTTTAACCTCCAGTTGTAACCTGTTTTAAAGGAAGTCTAACATGTTCTGATACAGAAACATGAGAGTTAGCCTTTGAAACCACAGAAGCAGTTTGGTTTAGAAAGTTGTCTTCCCGTTCATGGGGTGTGTTTTCTTGCTAGACTTTGTGCTGTTAACTTTTCTTTCTATTCCAGTTCAGTATTAACATGTTCCCATCGTGTGTGTGTGTGTGATATATTCAACACATGCAGCAATAAATCATCCGTGCATCACGACCGACAGAACACACACACGCGCTACAGATGTCAACATGACGAGGCCAGATGTATGTGCCTGTTTGATGTTTCCTGGTTCGTCCAGATGGGACAGAGCTGGAAATGATCAAGAGACGAGACACGATGAGAGACATGGAGGAAATAAAAATAAATAAATAAAAAAAAATCTGTGTATAATCATCAGTCAGCTATTTGTTAGACATGTGAGCAACATCTGTGTCCGTGTGTGTGCCGACAAAGACGGGAAGAAAAAGACGAGAGAAGAAGCGGACGACATGAGAGCAAACGAAACATATGGGAGACAAATGTGTGTGTAAAAGAGTAAAAGATACGGCTTTCTGTATTAAAGAAATATAATTTATAGATATTTTTTATCCCTGGTTGTCAGTAGAGATACAGGAGGCATAGAGACGGATGACTAAAAGATGGTTTTGTTTATAAAAATCACTTTCTATTTAACTTTAACATGATCTGAAGAGCATATTTAAGGATGTTCTTGCAGTCAACTTAGAACATATCTTGGAAAAAAGGCAAACATTGGTTGGACACAAGTTCCTTCAGTGTAAAACACTAATCTCAGATTCCTCCCTCTTGTCTCAGGTTAACATGTTTCTGCACGAAAAAGTTTCCCCATTAAAATAAAGTTTTGATTCTCTACACATCCGGCACAGCTGCATCTATTTTCTTTTAAGATTTATCTCATTTGAAATATTGGTATCAGCGCCATCCTTTATCCCGATGTCTCGCCACATCTTTTGAATTATTAATGACGCCGTGTCCACTCGGCTCACCGTGGAGTTGTTTAAGCCTGCTATCTTTAACCAGCAGGTAGTGTGCACACAGAATCCAAACCTTGTGACAAGAAGTCATGACTATAAGTGCAAGGTCGAAGGCAACTGGCTTTACTTTAGATCCTTGAAGCTGTTACTGTTAGTTCATCTCATGTGGGAGTCATTAGAGTCCCATCAGTAAAGGTGTGATTGGGTCTTTAACTGCCTGTAAAGGGACGTCAGGACAGCATTATAATTAGCTGATAAGAGGTGTGTTAAGTCGCCTCCTCTGTTGAGTGATGGTTGTTTCAGTTTCACATGTATGGCCTCCTTCACTCCTCTTTTAAACCACCTGTCTTCTATGTCCAATATGTGTCCATTGATGTCCTCAAGAGTGTCCCTCCGTCTGTGATGTGAACTGCTTCATCTTGACTTTTTTTAGAGGTTGTTTGTTTCAGCCCTGTCTCCCTCAAAATTGCGTTCCCATACAACTAAACTGCATAACAATACAAACAAAAAAGCAACAAATGACTTTCTCGCTTGTTATATCCGTTATTATTCAATAACGTTTTTATTCAATGTAACTTCCATTCACGGTCGCTCGATATACTACGTCACCTGCTCTGGGCGTCGCTTGTTGTACTACGTCATTCGCTGCGTTCGTCTGCTGACTTACAAACAAATTTGTAATATGTAAAAGACAAACATAATCCACGACAAAATATGTTTCCTTCCAAACGTAATTGAGAATGCAGTTTGGGAACGTAATTTTTTAGGAGACAGAGCTGGTTTGTTTACACCCCTCGATGCATCGGACTGCATACACTACATTGTTCTGCATGTGCTTGGGTGTGTGGTCCTCAGGATGGACAAGACCTGGAACTAGACTTGTATATTATCTAGCGGCGCTGCCATTACTGCGGTGGCAAGTTGTAGTGACAGATAAGTATGTATTTAAAATTGATTATATTAAAATTGAAGGTTTTCACAAGGACACCTACATGTTCTGTTTGTGTTGTCAACAGCTGCCGTCACGACGTGCAACCACGGCGTGCAACCACGGCGTGCAACCACGACGCATCATTCGGCTTAGAATCACAAGTAAACACTTTGTACGTGTTCTAATTGTGATGCCGACCAAATGGTGTTTACTATGTGGTCATTAGGTTGCCCTGGTTAGAGCAACTAATGTTATATTTCACAATAACTCCACAGTTAGTTGATTGAGTTCATTTACTGTGAGGGACCACCGCAGCCCAGACGGTGCCTTTAGCCCACCAACGTTAGCTGGCGCTAGGTAAGCAGTGTTAACTTAGCTGACGTCACTTGTTTCACCGTGTCAGGCTGAAGTCAGGCAGCTGACAACTAATCAGGTTCTTCTGCAACTTCTAGACGTCGTTGTCAACAGTAACGTTACACAGAAAGTAAAGGTAGAAGGAGAACATTGTTCACTTATTAGGACAGATATTACTGCAGTCAGCCTGGAGAAAATCAAATATCACAATATGTTTGACCAAATACTTCTATCAATACTGCGACGGTATTGTAAGGTTGACTATTCGTGCTTCCAAATATTTACACAATGAGATTTCTGACAAATAATTCTCAGTAATGTGGACATATTAATGACTCAAGTGTGTCAAGGCAAATAATAGAACAGCTAGAACAGTCAAATCTAAGATGATATGCAGTCTCATATCACAATATTGATATAATATCGATATATTGCCGCAGTAATGTTGACGTGTTTTCTTCTGGTATTTCCCTGGGTTCATGTGTATTATTAAAATGCTAATAATCAGCATCTTCCATGACATATTTTAACAGTTGTGGTGGCTCCAGTTTTAATATGAGATGTATAGGTGTTTGTACCTGTATTCATTTGTGACTCTAAATAATGTTTGCATGCCCGGTATACAGTGCACAGGACTGATTAGATTCCATTAACATGCACTGATACTGTTGACTGAAACATGTATCGTAGTTATAATAAAATAATAATATAAAAGAATCCAAAGCTACTATCGTCACCTCCCAGAGCTCCGTGATGATGATTGGTCGTCCTTGACCTGCTGCCTCGGCTTCTAATTAACCTCGTAACCAGCGTTGGCGGTTAAAGGGACATGAGATATGATTTTTAAAAGACACACCAGCTTATGCTAATTAGCCTCATTAACAAGGGTGACCTTTTACAGTATATAACGCTTTATTGTTGCCTTGAATGAAAGCCACGTTATGGCAGTTTCAACCACTTTCTGATTACATTTTTAATGGAATCAAACGTTTACCTGATTAGTGACGTGCTGAGTCAGTTTTATGACCTATAGGTCCCATTAACATCTAAAAACTGTCCAGGTCATCAATATGAAAATTAATCTTCTTTTTTCTTCCATTTAAAAAATATAAAAATTAAATGTAGAATAACCATTTAAATGTATGTATTCCTCTATACACAGCAGGTAATTGATCCCAATTAAAGGGTTAAAGTCCATGCTTATGAGAGTCAAAGCTTCCATTAAAAATCAACTGAAGGGAATCGTCCATCTCGCAGAGAGAGATTGACCTCTCAGAGGTGAAGTCTTCAGGCTCGGGACTCATAATACATCACGGCTCAGACCTCTTTCCCTCTGCACAACAATAGTCTTGCTTTAATGAGCCGGCTCCCTCAGGTATCTGCAGAGAGATCTCCACGTATATCTGGAATGCAAAATGAGTATTTGATTTAATGATTCAATCATAGCTGGCTTACATTACATTATTGAGTCTTTACGTTCACGAAGCCTCGTGCTCACTCCGTCAACGCCGTGATACCGTTCATGATATGCAGTGTGTCTTTGAATGTCTGCGCTGGAGCGTATATTTCTAGAATTGCTGCTGCTGCCTCGCTGCCTCGTCGTTCTCTCTCCGTCTTTGAGAAGTGAAGTGATGAAAGTAAAACCGGGACTATTTTCCCGATGAGAACGACAAAGAAGTGATACTTAATGTCATGAAACATAATCTATTAAAGGTGCTTTACATATTTGACATCTGTTATTCCAAAGAGAAGGACGTGGACTTTGTCTTCACACCTTTACTGTAACATTCAGACCATCGCAGGAGTAATTTAGACATTACTCAACATGTAGACCACTCTGGCATTAATAGACACAACTTTTGCAGACAGCTTTGCAATCCAAAGGTTTGGGCAGTTTACTTTTACTTTTCTCGTGCATAGCCGTAAAAAGAACAGCTTGAAGACAGCTTTGCAAAACGGTGACATCAGTTGGAAAAGGAGGGCAATTTAGGAGGGCAAACTAGAGCTGTCAGTGGATTCAAATATTTAATCATGATTAATCACAAATTAATCACATTTTTTATCAGTTCAAAATGAACCTTAAAGGAGATTTGTCAAGTTATTTAATCCTCTTATCAACATGGGAGTGGACACATATGCTGCTTTATGCAAATGTATGTACATGTTTATTATTGGGAATCAATTAACAACACAAATCAATGACAGATATTGATCCAGAAACTCTCACAGGTACTGCATTTAGCATAAAACAATATGCTCCAATCATAACATGGCAAACTGCAGCCCAACAGGCAACAACAGCTGTCAGTGTGTCAGTGTGCTGACTTGACTATGACTTGCCCCAAACTGCATGTGATGATCATAAAGTGGGCATGTCTGTAAAGGGGAGACTCGTGGGTACCCATAGAACCCATTTACATTCACACATCTGGAGGTCAGAGGTCAAGGGACCCTTTTGAACATGGACATGAAAGTTTTTCCTCTCCAACATTTAACGCAAGTTTGGAGTGTTATTTAACCTCCTTCCTGACCAGCTAGCATGACATGGTTGGTACCGATGGATTCATCAGGTTTTATAGTTTCATATGACACCAGTATCTTCACTCTAGCTTTAAAAGCCCTAATTTTCAACCACTAGTATGCAAATTTGGCAAATGCAGCGTCAACTAAGTCAGATTTAATTTCCATTCATTGTGTTTAGTGAATCATATTCAAGGAAAAAAAAAAATATTTAAAAAATCAGACTAGAAAAAAAAAGGAATCAAGGAAAACTAAAATGATGCAGTAACCCGTTTCTGATGAAAAATTGTAAATAATTGTAAATGTAAAAGACTGTAGTGAACCCAATGGAACCATTCCTATTGCCAACAAGTTAATTTAGAAAGCAAAGACAGAGGTGGTGGTAAAGAAGTAGGAGAGATGGAGATATATAGAAAGAGGAAACAGAGAGTAGAGAAGGTTAATGAACTCTATTCTCAGAGCATTGTAGCTTATAGATTCCCCACAGGAAAAACATAACAGCTGATTTTAACCCTGCATTATCCAACACATAACTGGATTACACAGGTTTAAGATATTCAATGCAGGGGCTTTCTAAATATAGGTCTGCCATATTCATATTCAGAGGACTTGTGTGAACAGCCATCAGTGCTACCTGTTACTGAGTCGCTGCATGCAGCTAATGAGCTCTCAGTATAGAAATGGAAACTGTTCAAATGATTTATTTTAAAGCGCGTTTGAAAGCAGATAAAATTACAAATTTATGAAACTGTCTAACGCAAGCTGCATATTTGTAATGGTGTTATTATTGTCCCTTTCTCAGGAGTATATGATCAGTGTACGCCCAAAACCTCCAGTGTTTAATCTTTAAATTAAACATAAAAGTTACACTTTGATTTATTTTCCAATGCAGTCAGTGGTTTCCTTTTTGTTTGAAAAATGTTTTATAGAAACGTGAGACGCTGTACAGTAATACATAATAATTAGAACAAAAATAAAACATTTATGTAGATTTTCTGCGTGACACTGGTGCTAATAGGAGATTCTTATATTTATCATATTGTAATACATCTGCCTTTATGCTCTTGTGTAAATCTAATGAATTTTCAAATCAGACACACGTGACTACCGAGGGTATTAGAGGCGCTGCATAAACACGGCCTCTCTGTTGTGCATGAGCGTGCACGTTGATATTAGAACGAACCGGCTGAGATTTACAGCCTGTGATTAGCTGATGAATGAGGAGCAGAGTTGCAGAACTAAAAGCCCTCCAGCCAACTGGAAGAGTCGAGATAATCATATACGCTTAGCCATTTGATATCAATACAGTGGATATGAATTTCCCTCATCCGGAAAAAAACAAACAAAGAAATGATGAATCGAGGACAGAATTACCATTAGAGGCATTAAATGTAAGAATTCACTGAATAATTCAAGGTGTTTGTTGTCGGAGGAAGCCGCAGTCAGTATCTCTGTGATTGAAACAGTCACACAGGATTATTTCTCAGGTGTTATTATGTACACACAGATTACCGGCTGGGACATCTGTATAATTAGAAGGACCTTTCATGACAGGACCTTTCATGACAACTTTACAGTTTACACATAAATACTGATGACCTTTTACCAAAAAGTACATCTCATGTCAGGTGATGAATTGTGCTGAAATCCTGAAGTTAAAATGTTCACCTTCCTGCTCAAGGACACCTAAACATGACATCTTTCTTCACATTAAATGAGTTTCAGAGGTGTTAGATGAAATACTAACACTTAAATTCAGCTCGTTAGTGAACAGATACATGGCCTTTTATTACCTGATAGTGTCTCATTAAATCATGTCAACATTTACTTTTACAAACTGAATCTTAAAGGTGTTACCTTGGTTTTAAGTTGCATTCAGCAGTGTGACCTTAGTAATGATCAACTGTTGTTAAGAACTTCTGTTTTAAATGAAACGTCTGTTCAGAATACAGAAATGTTTTGGTGCTCCGATGATGACAAAATGGAACGGCTATTTAATTGTAATGCTTATAAGTCGGCTACTTCTGTTTCTCAAGCTTGGAAAAAAAAAGTCAGGATGGTTTATTTGTTGAGTATTATTTGGAGTTCATACGGCTACTCTGGTTTCTGCCTTTGTATTTTTCTTTATTTTCTAAATAACGGTGTCTTGTAAGCCTGTTTGGGCTGTGCATAATTATCTATGCATGCAATAATAACAAAATGAAATTGTATAAATGTGGATGTAGAAATACAATAGCCTGTTACACACTAATCCCCTGTTCATTCATTTACATTCAAACTACCCACTTTGAGATGAGATGTGAAGTAAATCTTAGTATCTATATTTAGTTTGTCAGTCTTAATCCTGAATCAAAGGGTATTTATGTCCGGAGGATTGATCTGTCTTTCTTAATGCTCTTAATGCAGATGTTGTATTTCTGCCTGAAATGATGAGCATCACTGATCTCATCCAGATGTGTTCCATGAAAGACGTTTTAGATTTCTTCTTTGTTTCACTGGCATGGCACGCGTCATTATTGTATAAATCCACACTTTTCGACCTTTTACAGGTTTTTTAAAGATCTGTGCAGCAGATGTCTAAAACTTTTGGCTATTGATAATCTTAATAATAATAATTTGTAATAATACTTGTATCTGTAAAGCACTTTTCAATCTTAAGCACAAAGTGTTTTCCAAATTAAAATATTTACAGAAAAAAATGCAAAAAAAATGAGAGCTCATACATCTAGCAGCACAAAATAAAAAAAAAATACATTCATATATAATTAAAATGTGGATAAGAGACATAAGGTCATATAAAGCAGGTGACATTTAAGTAAAATGAAATAACCACATATATAAACACATGAGATGCAAATGTCAGAAGTGATCTCATATAAGGCAGCTAGAATGCCAATAAAAGAACAAACTCTTGAATTTAAAACAGATAAAAGTGCAAAATATATGGCAGTATAAGCATATAGAAATACTGAAATGATGATACTAAAACAAGCACAGTTTAAATATGTAATGACAATGAAAGAGGCCTGACTCGGCTGGTCAGTAGATAGATAGATAGATAGATACTTTATTGATCCCGAAGGAAATCTAGGCATCCAGTAGCTTAAGGGGACAGTTTGTAACTTTTTAAGCGTATAAATGTACCGCGTTCGCGTGTGGCCGCTGCCTCTCCTCCTCTGCCTGCTCGCCTTTACTCAGTCAGAGCACGCGTTCTCACTCAGCTCGCTCCACCTCTAGACGTGAACGCGCGCTCACTCCACACTGCAGAAGAGTTAGTTTAGCTCTGAGAATATCTAGTGAATGTACAGTGGACGTTTGTGCAGAAATAACTGCTGCAGCTCCTCCAGACCAACAGAGGTTTCCCGTGTCTTGTGAAGTGACGGAGCTCGCCAGAGTAGTCTCGTTACCGACCGGGTGCCGGTGTCTCCTCTGCTCTCTCCGGCTGCGGGCGGAGAGAGCAGGGAGACACGCTGCAGAGCCCCACTGCCTCAGCCTGCACTTAGGCAGGAAAAGCCAACACTAGGATCAGATCTAAATCATGTTCATGGAGTGACCTTCGTCTGGTCAGCTAACATTACTGCCAAGCAGCTGAAATATAGAGCGATATTGTGCTTTTAGCTGACGTGTGTCTCCTCGCGCGAGCCCGACACTGACTATTGTTGATTTCACGGCCACTGTTAACAAGCAATTCTGAAAGTTACAAAAAGTCCCTTTAAGCAACACGTCCCAACACCAATACACCTTAAAAAGAGACACAATCGAATAGAATAAAGTAAAATAAAATAAAGATAAAATAACAAGTGACATTGAGGATATCGTTTAAAGAGAAAAGAAATGAGATGGGAATACAGAAGAAGGGAAAACACTTCCTGTACCACCTTCCCAGCACTATACAGATTTAAAACAGAGTTGTTATTTTTTATTTTTTCATGAACTAGTAAATTTTATATTGCTTTCACCTTGGGTGTAATTTTATTCAGAAAATCGTTCAATTCAATCTATTTTTTTTCCCCCTTTGAATATATTTATACATTTTCAATTTGATGCTTTTGAATCCAGTTTTAAATGACCGACTTGCAGCAGAACTCCATAAATACGTTAAAACATTTCCATTAACAACCCATTCCTCGACAGCAGCACCGTCAGCTCTTCTTCCTCCTCATCTCAGCACGACCTTTACCTTTTTACACAGATTCATATTCTGTGTTGAGGGAGAGAGAAGAAAGGTTAAGAGCCAAGAAAAGCATCACTCTTCCATAAGAACACCCAACATATGAAGAATAAAGGTATATGTGTTAATTAGCCAGCAATGAAGGTAATATGTTCTAATTAGGCAGCAATCAACACAGAAAGTATTATAGGATTAAAAGAGGTATTTTTGACTATTGAAGGTGCTATATGTTTTAATTAGCCAGCAGTGGAAAGCTGAGGGTATATGTTTTAATTAGCAGCGTCTCCTGTGGCCTGCAGGCCTCGGGGCTCAAACATTAGCTAGTGTTAATCAAACCTGCAGAAATGAGACTAATTGTTTTCATACAGCGGTTCTCCTGTGGCACGGCAGAAATAATCCTTCATGTTTTTAAAGCTTCAGTAGTGAGAGTTGGGTACAACTAGCGCTGGTTGGCCTACTTTCATCCTCTCCCAGGTGACCTGTGGGCTTCAGCAGGTAGACGTACAACTCCATCGCGTAGAACGGTGAAACTGTTGCATCCTGTTTTTGATTTTCACAGGAACAGAGAAAT